>NW_019397600.1:0-22836 GCF_000591075.1 Eurytemora carolleeae | reverse complement strand
AGTTTCAATTTAAATGTAAAGCAATTCAATTCTAACGTGAGAAAAAACTCTTTTTCTGTGAGAGTGATAAACCCATGGAACAGTTTGCCAGACTATATTAAAGAGTCTAAAACCTTAAACATTTTCAAGAACAGTTACGATGATCATATGAAAAATGTCGAGCATATAGTGAAAAATATCCATTTTAAGAATCGCTTTTTATTACCAAAAATGGTATCCAAGCGAAACCAGAACAATATATAACAATATATATAATGAAAAAGAATTGCACAAATTACTTTTGGAGAGAAACCACAATTAAAAATAAACAGTTTCAAGAAAAAAACATTGATATCTTATTCAAACTTGATCAGACAAAGCTTTCAAGGTTATTGTTGTAAGTCGGGCATCGCCATTTTTGCAAGAAGGGTCAACTGAAATTTTGCTTACAGTCCCTTTAAAGCACCCCTCTGCCTTTTATACAAACCTTCATCAACCTCTTCGCCCTCTTCATTCTCTTCATTCTCTTCTTCCTTGTCCCAGGCTTCAATATGTTCCTACTCGAAGTGGAAAATTAAATACAGGGTTACACAAAAAGAATTCGAGGCTTCAGAGACGACTGTGTGAAATTAAAGCCATTTAACGACTATATTTAAGGCAGAAGACCTAATTCAACCTTAAAATCGTCGTATGGCAGTTGAAATGAAAAATTGGATATCATGCGATTTTAAAATTCCTTTTTACATTGCACACAAATTGAGGTAAATTCAATTGACATTCCAACGGATTTTATGCAGCAGCAGCAGAAAGTAAAAAAAACTTTTTAATAGAAAAAAGACAATATCTCCCCCCCCCCTTATGGTGCTCCGATAAAGATTTAAAGGGTACAGTTGTAAATCGGGCATGCTACTTTAACGGGTCACTTGAAATTATGTAAACAGAGCTGAAAACTTTAGAATGGTGGATATCAGGATTAATGCTTAATACGTTCCTTTTCTTAATATCCAGTTTAAATATTGCTTGTTCTCCACATGAATTTAAACTCCAGAAAAGTCAACAGATCGGGATTAAGGATATCACATTCTAAAGTTTTCAGCTCAGTCTATTTAATGAAAAATAACATTTTTTTTTATTTAGAGGAATGATTTTCAAGAAAATATATATTCCTGCCTGGTCGTCTTCTATTGTATCTTTAAGCAGCTGCTTGTTGATGGAGAAGGCAGCAGCAGCTGTTTTCAGCTGTTTAAGTAAAAGTCCCAACAGTTCAATGTACACACTGATCTCCCCATTCTTCCATCTGAATTAATTAATTTCAAACTTTTCGATGATATTGTGATAAATATCGGGTAACAAGATATTCTGTAACCTGCAGTACGTTGTAAACTTCTACGTTAAACCCATTATTCATTTGAACTGCGTTTCAAATAAATACGTGCAACAAATACAACAATCCCAATATTTGTTAACCTGAACATACCTATATATATATTAAACGTGTGATACGTAATATGATTACAACATGCATTGTGATAATGTTTATATCCATCCATGTTAATCCTTTAAACACATACATTCAGCTTAAACTATGCTTTAAACATGTCTGGAGATAGCTTAACTACGTTATATCTATCCTTGCTAATCTTATAAATACGAAGATTAAACTTGTAATTTCGTCAATTCACTGTTACTTGTAACATAAGATATCTAAAATAAAGAGTTCATATAGGAACTCCACTTTGATTACATTGTAGAGTAATTGCATCGGCATTTAGTATAGATCAATTACGAGCTTGTTTAATAGCTATGCTTGTGTCCCTGTGACAATTAGAGCTCAATTAATAGCTTGTTTGATAGCTACGCTTGTGTCCCTGTGTGGCATTTAGAGCTCAATTAATAGCTTGTTTAATAGCTGTGGTTGCGTCCCTATGTGTCATTTAGAGCTCGTGTAATAGTTAGTGTCCGTATTGACAACAAAAGCTAAGGAGATTGCGCCCAGTTGTAGTGGCGTTGATAGTTCATGGGATTATAGCTGTGTGTTGACATTAATGGTCAAGATAATCTGAGTGGTACCTGGATAGATACGTTCCGCGAAATTGTTATGGAGTAGGCGTTTACTACAGATATGACCTCCTAGGCCTGTGCCCAGCCCGAATATACAAACCAAAATACTTATAGATTTGCAGGTACATTTCAGTTACATGTACCCGATTGAAGGCAAATTGCAGCTACATGTACCTGATTGCAGTTTCATCTACCTGATTGCAGTTTCATCTACCTGATTGCAACTTCATCTATCTGATTGTAGCTTCATGTACCTCATTGCAGCTTCATGTACCTGATTAGGTGTACCTAATTACAGCTTCATGTACCTGATTGCAGCTTCATGTACCTCATTGCAGCTTCATGTACCTGATAACAGCTTCATTTACTTGATTGCAACTTCATGTACCTGATTACAGCTTCATGTACCTGATTACAGCTTCATGTACCTGATTACAGCTTCATGAACCTGATTACAGCTTTATGTACCTGATCACAACTTCATGTACCTGATTGCAGCTTCATGTACAAATTCTGCAAGCAGAACAGATTCTTGAGATTCAAGTTTTACTCTCGTCTTCAATGGATCGTTCTCCTCTTCTATTCAAAACCCCAATATTGTAAATAAATTTGTTTTAATTTTGAGGAAAATCTTCTTTTTTGTGGAATTTAAAGTATTTTTCTATAAAATTTAAAAATTTCAATGGTTTAACTTTCTTTATTTTATAACAAAAATACCTGGACAAAAATTGAAGATCTTAGGTATTGAAAACCAAGAAGAGATAAAAATTAAAAATCCTCAAAAAATGCTATAATTATTTCCCAGTTTGTAGGTCATTTTTTTCATTCAATTATGATTTTTAAATTGATTGGACTTAAAATTTTATTTTGTTATTACTGGTTGATAAAATAAGTTTTGAATAATTCCTCTAGATAATTGAATATGTAAAAGTTGTCCCGTGCATAGTTTGTATGCAGCCATCCTTTGAACTGAAGAACCTGAGGTTGGAACTATTGTTTGGATATCCTTTATCTTGAACGCTAGATCTCAATATCCAAGTTGGGAACATGAAGGATCAATGCTTGATTCCTTAATGAGAGTTGTCCCTGCAGGGATTAATACGTAGATCTGAAAGCTTAGTCCTGAGATTTACATCTCAAAAGTTCTGACTTTAGAAATATTTATCTACTTCATATTAATACTCTGAAATAAAAATTAATTTCATCATTATGTTGAAAAATAGTTGCTTTTACCGAAATGATAACGGGTGGGCGGGGGGCAGAGAGGGAGTCCGAAAATTTTAGTTATTTCCTAATATACGATTTTTGGACCCCCCCCCCCCTCCTATCAATTTTGTACATGACCCTTATATGTAACACATGGATATAATTGGTCATGCGGCCGCAGCGCCCGGCCCCATAGTCTGTCTTAACCTAACCTAACTCTAAAATAATTAAAAACTATATAATATTATTTTAGCTGAAGAATAAGTGGTCATGTACAAAATTGATAGGAGGGGGGAGGGGGGGGAGTCAAAAAATCGTATGTTAGGACGGAGCCAAAATTTCATACTAGGACTGTACCTGGAGTTTTGAAGGTATCCACATTTTAATGTATTTACGACACTAATAATGCCTTATTCAGTTACGGATTAGTTTAGTGGGTCCATCCGAGTATACGATATCAAAATATTATTTATTTTTGGTAATTTCCTAATATACGATTTTTTGACCCCCCCCCCAAAAAAAAAAAACCGAGCGCTGCGGCTAAGACAGGCTAGGGGACTGAGCGCTGCGGTCAGTACTGACGTTCATGTTCAACGGATTTCAACACTATTTGTATATAATTAACGTTAGGTTAGGTTAACACACTTTCTGAGCCGAGCGCTGCGGCTAGGACAGTCTAGGGGCCAGCGCTGCGGCTAGGAAAGGCTTTGGGCCCAGCGCCGAGGCTAGGAAAGGCTAGGGGCCGGGCGCTGCGGCCACACGGTCAATTATATCCATGTTTTAAATATAAGATCCATGAACAAATTTGATAGGAGGTTGGAGGGGGGGGTCCAAAAATCGTATATTAGGAAATAACCGGTTTGGTAAAAGGACCAGTCGAGTCTAGGGAGTCTAGGTGGCCTGGCCAAATCCTTTGTGCCTGGCCTAGAAAGAATTAATAAGATGAAAGGGGGAGGGCGAACTATTACGGGCCAAAATGCGGGTTCATATTAGGAAATTTTTATTGATTGATTGATAATCGTTTATTTCTTTATACCTAATTTCTAGTATCTTAAGTCATAGGTAATATTTAAAACACGAACTCAAACTGTATGAATGCCGCGTAACATTAGCATTCTTTAATGTCAATTGTCGTCTTTCATAAAACCTGCCTAATGTTATAGCGGTGTCGCGTTAAATAAGGCCCGGGCGTTATATTTGGTCCGGTGTCATGCCTGCAGAGAACTCGTACCTGCAGCGAACTCTGGTTATGCACGCGGCAAAGCGCAAGTTTCTTGAAATGTAAACAAACAAGAATAATTTAATTTATTTGAGTTTACGGCTAATTTTCTGTAATTGATCCATCGTTTTGACGCATAACATCACTGGGGTCTGTCCAAAAAGTGTTTACTTTGACCAGGCTACAGTCTTCCAGAGGCGTGAACAGAAAGGCAGAATTTATGCGACATTACTGGTACGGTACGATCCTTTGTGACCTCGTAGATCCTGTAATGGTTTTAGAACCATTTTTTTAATTAATAAATCTTCCAAGATTCCAAAACTGTATTAGTTTGCTTTTATTAAACTTTGCAACATTTTTATCATAAGAAAAAAGATTTAACGAAGATCCAAAACCGATCTGACCATCAGGGAACTCAGATCATGGTTGAAATTATTGAAAAATTATTAAAAATAAATGAGTTGGTTCCGAATAACCGTAAAAATGCTCGTTTTTTTAAAAAGCACATTTTTAAAAGTTTTTTAACTTACCTCAGAAAATCTTTAAAATTTTTAAGAAATTTCAACGAATTTAATCTTTTTGGACAGTTAGAAAGAAAACTGTATGAAATGACAAATTCAAGAATTTTTATCCTAGAGATATTGAGCCAAAAATTTACTGTTTAGATAGTTTAGGCAATACACATAAGCTAATTAAATCAAATCATTTTTATTCTTCTGCAAGGCTTCAATAAGAGAAGTTATCTCTAAAAACGTGTAAGATTTCTATCCAATGTCAAATGAATTGAGTCTTTGTCACAAACTCTGATTTTCTAATCCCTAAATCTTTGCAACCCAATATTGTTGACTCTAGCTATTTTGAACTATTAATTTTGTTAGATCAAATAATCAAAGTTTGAAAAATCAAAGGTCTACACCATTAGGTTGCAATTATTTAGATATTAGAATAGGAATTAAGTCTTTGCCACAAATTCTGATTTTCTACTCAATTATCTTTGCAACCCAATGTCGTAGACCTTAGATATTTCAAACTATAAAATTCTGGAAAATTAAATAATCTTACTATCAAAGGTTACACCATCAGTTTGCAAAGATATCGGGATTAGAAAACTTGAGTTGTAATATCTCAGTTCCTTTGAGTTTGTTGCAAAGGCTCAAATCCTTTGGGTCCTCATTAAAAGTGTCCTAGCTGCTCCCATTTTTAATTAGCATTTTTAATTTGAGGATGTATAAAAATCTACACCTTTCCATAACTTCATTAAGATTATTCCTTTCCTGATCAAAGCTCCCTTCAACCTCCATGACAGGGTACTATATTACCATGCTGGATATCGAAGAAAAATTGAATTAATCTGCAGATTAACACAAGATCGAGATCCAGCAATGATCTCGATATCCACAATCCCAGCTCTTGCAAAATAAGTGAAAGAGGAAACTAATTGAATGATAGAATATTCTAGTATTTTAATAGCTCAAATATGTCTATATTTTTAACTCTATCAGTAACATAAAAATATCATCATGGATGAGTCTCTTATAATATTTTACTGGGGGGGGGGGAGAATTGACTTATTGAAGTCCTCCCTGGAATAATATGTCAAAATCATGAACAGCTGGGGGTGGAGGGGGGAAAGTTTTTAATTTTGATAAAAAAAACTTCATTTTCAGTAAAAATGTGGCGCCAAAGGTTAAATATTTTTATAATCTAATCAACGGACTGATAATTTGATGAAATAAGCGAAAATAATTTCCCTTTAAGATCTTTATTTATAAAATAAATATGAAATTTAGAATTTCATAATGGAATCATCTAATTAAGAAAACTATAAATACAACACAAACAAAAAAAAACATTGCATCGCTTCAGTTCTTGATGCAGAGAATCAAAAGAATTGGAGAGTAGGTTACAGTCACTAAAACTTTCCCATATGATTAAATATGAGATGCTCTATGCCTGCTGGCGATACTCCTTCCGAGAAAACGACATGGAATCTTTGTTCTGAATTATTTTATCAACTTGATCGGAGAGCAAGTTCGAGGATTTGGAAAAAGTAGCTGGTCAAATGGCTTGTACACAGTACATATGAAGGATGGTAACACGGTAAACATAATATTTCACACCTCGGCTAAAAATACATGATCATCTATAGGACAGATTTTGGCAAGTGCTTCCAGTTCCAGAGGATGTAAGTATGCTAAAATATCGACCCCAACTACTCCAAAATATTTGTTTGGAACAAACTAAGCAACAAAGACTGGATCAGTTCCTGAGAAATAAAAGGAATGGTCAACGTGCACTAATTTTGACAATTTTTCATCCTCAATTTTCCAAATATCTTCTCTCTGATCTTGATCATATTCATCATCTGTATACTCATCATCAGCATATCTTCTATCTCTAGTGATGCTTTTCACTGGAGTTTCTTGATCTACGTTTGATCTCTGGCTAGGTCTGTTCTTCGCTTTTTGACCCCAGAGTTCAGACAAGTTCCGTCTTTCATTCACAGCTGCATTAGCAATGGAGGTATCTCTCTTTGACCTTTGACTTGGTCTGTTTTTGGCCTTTTGTCCCCAGAGTTCGAACAAGCTGCGCCTATCGTTTACAGAGGCATTAGCGATGGATGTATCTCTCTTTGATCTCTGGTTTGGTCTGTTTTTGGCCTTTTGTCCCCAGAGCTCGGACAAGGTGCGCCTTTCATTCAAAGTGGCATCGACTATTCCTCTCTTTGATCTCTGTCTTGGTCTGTTTTTGGCCTTTTGCCCCCAGAGTTGAAATATGGAGCGTTTTTCATTTGTGGTAGCATCAACTATTGAAGTACTTCTCCTAAGTCTCCCATCACTAGCTGCCACCGCCACCACCAACAGAATGGATATCGACTAAAAAACATAACTCATTATTTAAAAGAAAAAAAAATAGTTAAATAAAGTTATTAAGGTTAAAAAAATGAAAAATTTCCTATACGTACTAAGAGATGGGCGCGTGCGGCTTTTTTCGTTCATCTTTTTTTAAATAGTGCAAAAAATAATTGATATCTTTCGTTCTCAAAATTATACTATCTATTTTGTTGGTTTTTTCACTTAACAAATCAGAGAAATCGTTTGTTCAGATAAAAACGATCATTTTTCAAAAGTTTTACGAAAAAATCGCTAGTTTTGAAGAAAATAATGTTTGTTTAAAAATGTGTGTTGTAAAAAATCGTTCGTTCAGTAAAATAAAACGATATTAATTTCAATTTTAAATTGTTAGTTTTTTTTTTGGTTCATTTTTTAAAAAAGATAATTTTTTCATTTCTCTGAAGAATCCTTTTCGTTGGTCCATCGTTCGTTTTTTTTCTGAATAACAATCTTTTTGTTCGTTCGTTCTCAAAAACGATGCCCATCTCTAACAGAGGGATCTTTATGAAATTTCAGTTTATTAAAAAGCAGGAGTAAGTTTTCAAATATCACAATAATAATATTCACAATTGGAGCATACATTTGATTAAATTTAATAAAGTATTTAAATTTTAATAAAACACAGAAAGAAGAAAGGGGGGGGGTATCAAACAAACTGTCTGTTGAAAATGAAATCCATTTCTTTACCAAGATTTTCATTGAAGAACTGTTTGTAACTGAATAGATAAAAGCCCCACTATGCTTTTATACCAGATTTTTCTAGAGATATTAATTGTCCGGACCAACGAGTTTATAGGGTATATGTTGTCGGTGTCGGTCGGTGCCAGTTGAAATTCCTACACTACGTATTAATTATTATACTCTTGATTCTTTCATTGATTGATTGATTAATTGATTGAGTGATTGACTGTTATCTCATATTTTGTATTTTTTTCAAAGATGCCTTAATCTGTAGTTACTAATACCTTTATATATATATTTGCATCCTAATTGAATTGTACAAACCTTTGATAATTCAACCTTTGCTAGTAGATCTATCAGAACTCAAAGTTTGGTATGTATATCAAAGATCTACAGAATTAGATTGTTAAGATTAGAAAATTAGAGTTTGCTTAAGAGTTCAGTTTCTTTAAATTCGTATCTTGGAAAAGGCATGACTATAAGGATATTATTCTTTTTCCAACAATTTTCAAAACTTTTTATAAATGTTTTGTTTTTCTTTCCATTTCTTAAAAAAGAAGAATTTGTTTTTAATATAAAAAACGGCTGAACCGATCGGGCCCAAATTTCATAAGAAATGATCATCATGACCCCAGGGAAAATTTATGAAACATCAAAATTGAAAAAAAAATCCTGGAAAATAGTTGGAATTTTGATTTGAAAATTTGTCCAGATTCCAGTTTATTACAAATCAACCAAACTGTTTAAACGGTTCATATATTTAAACAGTTTTTAATTTCAATCTTTTTTTGGTGCACTTTTTGTCATTCTTCAATTATCGGAAATCAAAGACAATATTCAAGTGGATTGCCATGTTTATTGGGACACCCTGTACAATATTCGTCAGGTTTAGAAAAAGCTGTTTGTACTCAGCCTCAAGCTAGCAAGGGAGTTTTTCTCTTATAAAAATTTTTATCTTGGGAAAACTAAAAACATCCTTTTAGAGACCACTTTCCGTGTAGTAAAAATAAATATTGGCTATATTAAACTCAAATCTCTACATAATATCTGGCTGATCAGAGTTTAATGATGTATCAGTATAACATCATTATACCTCCAGGTTTAATGATGTATCAGTATAATTATAACATCATTATACCCCCAGGTTTAATGATGTATCAGTATAAGTATAACATCATTATACCTCCAGGTTTAATGATGTATCAGTATAACATCGTTATACCTCCAGGTTTAATGATGTATCAGTATAATTATAACATCATTATACCTCCAGGTTTTTTGTTTTGATGCAAATAGATTCTCAATATCACATATTAAGGGAAATAGATTCTCAATATCACATATTAAGGGAAATAGATTCTCAATATCACATATTAAGGGAAATAAAAAAAAACAGGCCAAATTTCTATTTTAATAAACTAAGAATATATAATATGTGACAAGTTAAAAATCTAGTTTTTTAGTTTTGAGTCATTGATTTATTAATTTAGACCCTTTCGGAAGATTTGAGACTTGCCCCATCATTACCTTTATCTTTGCTTTATAACAGTTCTGCCCTCTTCTTGGCAAAGGAATTGAGTCTTTGCCACAAACTAAGATTTTTAAATCCTTAAATCTTTGCAACCTCATTTTGTTAACCTTTGATATTTCAAACTTAGATTATTTGATCTAACAGAATTTATATTTTGAAATAATTTAGGTCTACGACATAGGGTTGCAAAAATATAGGGATTCAAAAATCAGAGTTTGTGGCAAAAACTCAATTCCTTTCTAGCTACGGACCTGAAACAATCCAAATTTATCATGATGGTATAATATTGCGTGACTTTATTACAGTGTGCAGGTTTCTCTTTCATCTTAAATAACCAATTATAGTTTTAACTCTCTATCTGTTCTATATATCTTATATAAAGTGGTAATCTCTGCTTGTTAGGATGTTTGTATTTCAGATCAAAGCTCACGAACCCCTTGACCGATTTGCCTCGAATTTTAATTGGGGAACTCAGAAGCGCCAAGGGAATGTCCATAGCTTGATTAAAAATGTTAAGTTGAAATAGTCGACATATATTTCAGGCAAAGCGGGGTTCCCAAGCAAGTGTATTAGAATTCAGTTCTCCCCCTTTTCTTTTTTCTAGTTCAAAAATATTGTTAAAAAAATAATTGGCCCTATATGTACAGGGTTGGTAAAAAAAGCAGGGATTATCGATGTTTTGGACAAAATTTTCAAAACTATTATGTGTTCGGATTTTAGGCTTAAATAAAATAAAATGTAATAAAAAAAATTCAAAACTATATTTGGGACATTGCAAAAAAAAATCCGCAAACAAAATTTTTTTTTAATAAAATTTTATTTTTGAATTTTTTTATCACATTTAATTTTTTTATGCCTAAAATCTTATCAAAATAAAAATTTTGGAAATCTTGTCCAAATCATCGATAATCCCTGTTTTTATTTACCCTGGTCACAACATATTATCATCATTGTTTTTGCTTCTTTTTTCAAAAAACTAAATATGTATCTAAGTTGTTTGTATTGTTTAATACAATCCTGTTAATTTTTAGTAACTAATAAGTATAGTAAATAGAGCTGGGTGTGTTCCGATTTTTTTAATCGTTTGTTCCTCGTTTGAACGAGGGCCTTCAGTATATTTCCAATGAAATTTTACTTGCGCGCAATTTCGCGTAATTCCGCACAGTCAATTACTTTTTAATTAATTGAGCTACATATCCAAACTGAACTGAACTGAGAAACAAGGGAATAATAATAAACATTTCAATATTTGTCAAAAATAAAAATAGATATTTTGAAAACTTTCCAAGTACACATTTACCATTTAAGTATTTATTTTGAGGGTTTTACTTTAGAGGGTCAATTGAAATTACACAGTCCCTTTAGGGAAAACATTTACATAGCTTAATAATTTTTTTCGCAGATAACATGAAAAGTGAAAACAGTGAGTAAGGATACAAGCTGAGTAGAAAGGGTTATATTAATATAAATAAGACAAAAATACAATCAAAAGATCAAAATAAAAATAGTCAGACTTCATCATAATAACCTTTATTATTGAAGCCCTGTAATTAGAGATGGGCATCGATTTTGTGGATAAATAAAATTTTTGAGAACAAACCTAAAAGTTTGTAAATGATGGTGTTGTTAAAAAATTTAAACAAACTCTGGAAGAACGACTTGGATCGTATAGATGATTGTTTTCAAAACAAACAAAATGAACAATTATAAATTGTTCATACACACGAGAAAAAACTATCGTTTTTTTAATTGAGCGAACAAATTTTTCAAAAGATTTTGACAAAAACTATCGTGCTTTACTAAACAAACGATATTTTGAACAAACTTAACAAAGATTGTTTTTTAAAATGACAACCGTTTGGAAAACCTATTGTTTTTTTTTATTGACTGAACGATTTACTTAACAATCCTTTACTGAGAAAACAAATGTAATGGGTCGTTCACAAACGATGAACGAACGAAATGAAAAAAAACCCCGAAACCACTCATCTCAACAGAATTATAATGTAAAGATAGTTTTTTCAGAGGTGTACGCATCTCTTGTACTGTGGTGTACGGTCTCTGGGCGGTAAAGTAAATAGAAGATGTCACAGCAGCGGACATGGGACCCATCTTTCACATAAAAAATCAATATAAAATTCTGGTCATACTCATAGGAAACTATTATGTGAATTATCAAAACCATCAAAATTAAATACTTTTATCCTCCTCGAATACTAGAGTAACAATGATGCATCTATTATTGTTTACAAACACCATTTAGAGAGAACTGGTTTCAATATGTGCGCATGAGAATACGCAATAGCAAATAACTTTCCTTGCCTTATTACCTTGTCCATCTATATTTGTAATCAGTTTTAATATGATAGAAACCTGCCAATTATCAATAAACAAGTTATATATAATAATTTCATCAATAACAGCTTTTTCAGAATGTCAAACAGATATTGCCTTTCTCCCACGTGTTTTAACACCCACATTAGTACCACATGTTTTGATTCCATTTCTATTTCCGGTGTAAATTCAACAAGTTAACAGATTCAATCGGACCTAAAACATTTTCAGGCTTTCAAATTTCAAATAAAATGAAGTACTTACCGTTATTTAGCAGTATCTAATTTAGCAATAGAATTACTGTTTATTATAGAGAGTGTGCGCGAAAAATAAAAAGGGGGGATATGCTTACGTCGAAAAATATTTGATGTTGATTTGCTACTAATTTTTCTTCTATCTGTTGCGTCTACAAGAAGAAAATTGTTAAACAAGACTTATACCAAGGAAGGTTTATGAATGATCAAAATTTTAAAAAATTTGTGCTTGAAAGTTTTTTATTTTTGTAAAATTTTAAAATGCTTGAAAAAATATCATAAAATCCGCAAACTTTTTTTTGTTTTTGTTTTATACTGTACAAACAGAAGATGCTCAAAGATAAAGCCACAATTAAAAGTTGAAATAGAAGATGGGCGCGAAGCGCCCTAAAAGCCTAGTATATATAAAGTTGTAATGTATGTTTGTCTGTTTGTTTGTTTGTTTGTCCGATCATAACTCAGAAACCCCTGGATCGATTTACCTCAAATTTTGATTTGGGATCTCGGGAGGCCTACGGGAATGTTCTTAACTTGGTTTGAGATTTTAAGTTAAGTGGGTCGACTTTTTAAGCGAAAATCTAGTTTCCCCGTAAAATCCTTTTTAGTGCGGGTAAACGGCGGGATTAGCTATTAATATAGTAATATATTGGGGGGGGTGGTGGATTATAGTGTGTGACACCAGTTCTCGTTAGATCACTGAAGTTAAGCACACTTGTCCACAGCCAGTAACTGGATTGATGTCCAGACTGGTGTTCACGTGTTCGATTCCCGTACTCCACACAAACCTGTGGTTTCAAAAACATCTGAAGCCGACATCTAGCTAAGCAGTTATGACCACCTGACGGATGTAGGAGGACAGAGGGGCGGCTGTCAACAACTCTCGCAGCGAAAGGGTGCATGCTTTCTACTCAACAAGATCGAAGCTTCAAGTGGGATTGATCCAAATGAATGATGATGAAGAGAGGAATGGTGGACAAGCAGGGAGAGTCTATGGTTGCCAGCTATAGGTACCTGGGGGTACCCAATCCGGGCTTACAGATGTTAGGGAGCAATTAGTGTGATGTTTCCTATCAGTATGGCACCTGGACCTCATTCCAGTATATCAGAAGGATTCCTGCACTCTATATTCTCAGGCCTAAGAAGAATCTTAGGCAGCTGGAATCTTGTCAATCCTCTTCTCAGGATGAATGGAGCGTGGATGTATGAATGTGCTGCCAGATTACAACTCCTGGTAGATCAATATAAAAACCCAAACAACACCAAACTTACGCAATAGAAATAATTTCGAGATTTGATCGTAACAACCCGATCATGTCCTGGGAACAAAAAAATCTCTTATTAAATATAGTAACCTGGGCAACACTGGGTTCCCAAGCTTCTCATATATAAAACAAATAAAAAATATTATGAAATATCAACTTGATATGAATGCGTCGAAAAAAATCGTAATACAGGTAACGCTATAAAACAATCTTCCAAGGCAATAGGACCTGATGGAATGTCCAATCTTCATCTCAAACACCTTGGCCCACTAGGACTTGAGTACCAAACTAATATCTTCAACCTCTCACTCCAAAACAGTATAATCCCTCAAACATGGAAAAAATCTATCAACATTCCTCTCTTTAAACCAGACAGAGACCTCTTCTGAGAGGATCTCTTTTTGCAGCTCCCAGCTACACAGTTAGGAAGAGTGCTGCATAGAGTTGCTAATGTATCCTACAGGAGATTGGCGAAACATAGGATTTAAATAGTGTGGATTATGTCTCTTTCTTACCATCTCTCCTGCTAAGAACCAAGAAAAATGGAAACTCAAATCATAACCCTTAATAGGTATACCAGCCAGCACAATGATACCGGGTTTTTTACTCAGCCGGCAGTCCATGCTGAAAAAGATTCCCCCTGAAAGGGCTATAAAGCTTACAACTCCTCATTTTGAATAAGACGTGCAGTTATGGGTTTCCTTAAAATTTCACTTAGTTGGAAAGACTTTAACACAAAGGAAAGCAGCGAGATTTTACTGAAATTCCTCATACCATTCCTCCTCCAAACCTCCTTATCTCTCTTCTAACTGCTCCACAACTCGATGTCACAAGAACTATTTGGAGAGGCCTCAAAACGTAGAAACAAGAAACAAGAAGAAAAAAGAAAATTTAACAGGAAAAATTTAACTATCAATTTATTCCGGTATTGAATGGAGACAGACATTAGAGATGGGGCTAGGATACGCCCCCCCCCCTCAATTTTTTCAGCCTGACAGAAAATACAATAGAAATATGTGTTTGATTGGAGCTGAATCCAATTCAGTTGCTGACACATCTAATGTGTGTACTGTAGCATGGCAAAACTGCAAGGATTTCTGAAAAAAAAAAAAAAAATTTCAAAATTTATTAAAATATGATTAAAAAATGTACGAAAAAGTAGAAAACGAAGAACAAGAAATATAGAAATGTCAAAATATTTACATCTGATATCATATAACTACTTAAAGAATATTGTAAAGTAATTTTAAATTTAAAATAAAAATGTGAAAAAATTGACTACACTGGAAAATCTATCGCCTGCATTTCTATTAGAATTAGCAACTATGATACAAAGTATTTGACTTCCTGTAAAAAAGAGAACTATTTAGTTTCGTTAAAAAATACAACCCCACATCAATATAAAAATACAACCCCAGATCAATATAAAAATCCTTTAAATTCTTTACGCAATTCTCGAACTCTTACGCAGTATTTTTGCTAAAAATGTCATGGCTTGATAAACTTTGTAGTCTTGAAGTCCTGTATTCAAAATTTTATAGATTTTAATAAATATTTCATAAATTTTCAATACTTTATTTTATCTACTCCCTCTTTTTGACCTTTTGGGTTGGTGTTCTTAGATAGTTAATCAAGAGCTAAATAAATTACGCATTAAATTTCATATTTGTTCTGTTATCAAATTTAACCTGTCAGATTGGTTTCGATTTGGCTTTAAAATCATGAAAAATGTCACGACTATGCAAGTAAATATTATAAATTCTCTAAGCTGCTTCAAACTAGAATTATGAAACTCCGCAGAAATTTTTTTAGAAGGACAGGTAGGGCTGGGCACGTTCCGACTTTTTTGAAATCGTTCCGTTCCGTTCTAGAACGAGGGCCTTCAGTTAAATCGTTCCGTTCTTGTTCCTCTTTTTTGTATTGTTCCGTTCGTGTCCCATTCCATCCCGTTCCATCCCGTTCCATTCCGTTCTGAGTAGAAGTACGGTCTTCCCGTTCCGTTCCGTTCTGGGAGTTCTTAGTTGAAGAAAGGTTGCATCCCTCTTGTTCTGTTCTTAATCAAGAACAGTTCCATCCCCCGTTCCATTCTTAATAACAAACAATTCTATCCAAGACAAAAGTTTTATAAAAAGAGTTGGAGAGTTAGTTAAAAAAAACTAAAAATTACGATTTTTTAGTTAAAAGTTCCTCACGGCCGTAAATAATACTTTAAATTATATATTTTAAATTTAGAGTTAAAAGAATAAGCTTAGATAATTTCTGGGCTGAGCAATGTATAATTTTGTGAGAGCGGGGGGAGGGGCGGGAGTGCTAATATCCTTAATATGTACAATATACAGAAGTTAAACTGAAACCTGTTGTGTACTCTGAGTATTGTCAGTTTAGCAGAGGTTTAAAGTGGGGGGAGGGAAGGGGGGTCAGGTGATTAAATAAAAAAATCTTTAACTATTTCTAGATGATTTAGAACACATTCCTGATTTAAAATGCGTTCCCAACTTAGAACAAGTTCTTGATAATAAGAACGCGTTAACGATTTTAACCGTTCTTTTCAAGCAATTCCCGTTCCGTTTCATTCTTTTACTAATCGTTCCAATATTTTTAAGAACGCGTTCTAAGCGTTCGTTTTTTTTCGGAACGATGGAATCGTTCTAGATTGTTCCGTTCGTTCTCGTTCGTTTTTAATGAAAAGGCGAGGCAATGAACATTTTTATCCGTGATATTGATATAGAATTAAACCTTTTTTATATTTTTAATGATGCATTCTTTATTTGCCATGCTCCTGTACACAAATCAGATTGATTGATAAACAGCTAAACATAATATCTACGCTAGCATAAAGCATGAAAATATTAAAAACCTGTTTTTCACCCGAATTCGTTCACCAAATCAATCTTCTAAATTCTATAAAAAAAGAAATTGAGTTGACAGTTGGCTCAGGTCGGAAATTTTTGTCATATAATTATTCAGTAAGTTCTACAATTTTTTATAGTCTAACAAGGACTGTGCATGTAATAGTATTTTTTCAATCCTTTAAAGAGACTGTAAACGCTAGAGGGACTGTAAACGTGAAAGGGACTGTAAACGCATTAAGGGACTGTAAACGCTAGAGGGACAGTAAACGCTAGAGGGACTGTAAACGTGAAAGGGACTGTGAACGTTAAAGGGACTGTAAACATTAAAGGGACTGTACACGTTAAAGGGACTGTAAACGTTAAAGGGACTGTAAACGTTAAAGGGACTGTAAACGTTAAAGGGACTGTAAATGTTAAAAGTACTGTACACGTTGAAGGGACTGTAAACGTTAGAGTGACTGTAAATGTTAAAGGGACTTTAATCGTTTAAAGTAATGCAAACGTTAAAGGGACTGTAAACGTTTAAGGGACTGTACACGTTAAAGGGACTGTAAACGTTAAAGGGATTGTAAACGTTAAAGAGACTGTAAACCTTAAAGGGACTGTAAATGTTAAAGGGACTGTAAACGTTAAAGGGACTGTAAATGTTAAAGAGACTCTAAACGTTAAAGGGACTCTAAACGTTAAAGGGACTGTAAACTTGAAAAGGACTATAAATGTTAAAGGGACTGTAAACGTTAAAGAGACGTTAAACGGTAAAGGGACTGTAAACGTTAAAGGGACTGTAAACGGTAAAAGTACTGTAAACGTCAAAGGGACTGTAAACATTATAGAGACGGTAAACGTGTTTTAGTGACTCTCCATAGATAGAGGAGTATATACTTTTTACATCGGTACCCTTAAAAGCTTTGTCGGATCAAGAATGAATTGGATGATATATATCAATATATCTATCTTTTTGTTCATGAAAACTGATCATTTTTTTGTTTGTGGTTTCTCTGCAAAAGTGACTTAAGTAATTATGGAGAACTTATCAAAATAAACTCTTTTCATTATTCATTGATTATTTTAGGGTTTCAACAAGTGTACTAGTGTTTTAGTGTATTAGTGTGATTGGAACCAGGCTTGCCTCTCTTTTACTTATCCAACCAATCAGAAGCAATATAACCAACTAATAAGAAGCAATATATCCAACCAATCAGAAGAAATATATCCAACAAATCAGAATCAATATATCCAACCAATCAGGAGCAGTATATTCAACCAATAAGAAGCAATATATCCAACCAATCAGAAGAAATATATCCAACCAATCAGAAGCAATATAAGTAACCAATCAGAAGCAAAATATCCAACCAATCAGAAGCAATATATGCAACCAATCAGAAGCATAATATCCAACCAATCAGAAGCAAAATATCCAACCAACAGAGCAATGTATCCAACCAGTCAGAAGCAAAATATCCAACCAATCAAAAGCAAAATATCCAACCAATCAGAAGCAATATATTCAACCAATCATAAGCAAAATATCCAACCAATCCTAAGCAATATATCCAACCAATCAGAAGCAAAATATCCAACCAATCACAAGAATAATATCCAACCAATCAGAAGCATAATATCCAGCCATATAGAAGCAATATATCCAACCAATCAGAAACAATATATCCAACCAAACAGTAGTAATATATCCAACCAATCAGAAGCAATATATCCAACCAATCAGAAGCACTATAAAAACCAATCAGAAGCAAAATATCCAACCAATCAGAAGCAATATATCCAACCAATCAGAAGCAATATATCCAAGCAATCAGAAGAAATATATAAAACCAATCAGAATCAATATATCCAAGCAATCAGATGCGACATATCCAACAAATCAAAATTAATATATCCAACCAATCAAAAGCAATATATCCAACCAATCAGAAGCAATATATCCAACCAATCAAAAGCAATATATCCAACCAATCAGAAGCAATATATCCAACCGATCAGAAGTAATATATCCAACCAATCAGAAGCAATATATCTAACCAATTAGAAGCATAATATCCAACCAATCAGAAGCAATATATAAAACCGATCAGAAGTAATATATCCAACCAATCAGGAGCAGTATATCTAACCAATTAGAAGCAATATATCCAACCAATCAGAAGCAATATATCTTACCAATTAGAAGCAATATATCCAACCAATTAGAAGCAATATATCCAACCAACTTGTAAATATATAATCACTGCCTTTATACCATAACCTACACCTGTAAAATATTAATTATAAGTTTACATTATTACGTAAATATTTTAAAGAGTGTAACAAAAGAAACCCTATTACTACAACTTGTCTATTGTTAAACCAATCAAGAAACTGGATTTTGATTGAATTTTTTCAAATTTTATGCGTTTTTCATGTTTATGCGTAAAACATGTTTATGCATCTTATTCTATTTCTCAGTATAGTAGTTAAGTGTGTAAAAGTAAAGGATAGAAAAGATCTAAACTCAACGCTTTAAAGCAAAAACTTACTGATGCAGAAAAAATCTCTTACTTGTCTCTTGGATTTTAATAAAGACTCATTGCACTGAAACTTCCTAGGCAAGCCCCTTTAAAAATTTAAAAATTTTCCATGGAATTTTGTCCTCAATTTACTGGTTTCATAGTTCCAGTTTGAACCAGTTCTGAGAACTAATCAATTTACTAGGATCATGAAATAGATACTACTCGACAATCTATTTGCGAATCATGATGGTGACATTTTTGATAATTTTAACAAAACCAATCCGAGTAATACAAGAATAAAGTTCAAAATGAAAATAAAATGTTCTTAAAATATAAAACATAAAAAATATTATTTCTTAATATTCAATTATATATGTCCTGGGCAGTGGGCGTATTTATTATTATTATTAGTATATCCTTTTGCGATCTCATGCCAGAAAAAATTATTCACACATGTTTTAAGAATGTTTTGTAATATTTGACTTTCTACAATATGTTTATCAATTTTTTATTAATAAATGGAATGATATATTGGAAATTCCCAGCAAAAAAGAGTTTATTTTTGGCAATCACTCAAAAAATATGTGGGATCCGATAAATTTACTTTCCTTACATGTTAAATATTTCATCTGGATTGCTAGATGCAGAAAATTCACTCCAAGATTAAATTCATTTCTTTCCTAATTCCTGGTTTAGATTTGAGTTAAAAATAAATCTTCTAGCTTATGGCGATGGTGAAAAACTCGCATACTTGAATGATAACAGTTATAATATGGAAGAGGTTCTTTTACTACATTAATGTTTTCATAGCCTATGCTGTATTCTTATCTAAAAGAAATTATTCTAACTGCATATTCCTGTTCTATTCTCTATGAGCTATATTAATAATATATCCAACATTTAATACCTATGTATAATCATTAATACATTTAGATGATGGACGCTACGAGCAGTGAAGAGAAAGATTTGTCAGCTAATACCGAGAAAATATTGCCAGATACAAGTATTCCTCCTCCACCTCTACCGCCAGCATACAAGACTTTCTTATATCCTGCCTACACAGATAAATTCACCTCTGCATACCCAGCTGAAATGCAGATGCGATCAATAAGTTTAAACTAGAAATCAGGAGAACTAGCTATGCTCCAGAGTGCTACGAGATCTGATCACATGAATATCCGAGAATCCAACCAGCATATCAACAGATACTGTGAAACCTGCTCTGAATTTACTATTGGAGGAGATATAAAAATTAAACCTAAAATATATACTAAACTCCACAACTCATGCAAGAATTACAGAATACAGGCTCCTTCGGATGTCGTATTGGTGTTTCTTGCCTCAAAAAAAAAATTGGGGTCATCAAGTTGAGGTGTGCGCGGAGATCTATCTTTAGTTAGTTATATAAGTATAGTAACATAGCTTGCATATCTAGGTTAACTGTCTTACTTCTCTTTACAAGACTAAGCATCTGTTAATGTTTGAATACTGATTTTATATATCGTTACTTCGCAATCGCAAGTGTGTCAGTACATAGGTATAAATTTTCTTTTATATTCCTTTTATAAGAACTAAAGCATGTCATCTATTTTCGTAAACATATTTTCTTTATTTGCATGAACTGTGCTATATAAGATATTCTATATATATATATAAAATTTTTCAAAAAACGAAATATATAAATATATTTCACTTTTAACTTTCGATTTTCTTTATTGAACTGAAATTGTGTGTATTTGCGCATGCACAAACGCGCACAGTTTTAGCATTGCAAAAATAAGTTGGCCGACCATCTTTAGATGTACGAAACTGCGCTATATAAAATTGAAAATTTCTTTCTATTATTCAAAAACAGTGTGAGTTTGCGCGTATTAATATAAATACATTTCATTTTAAAACTCCAATTTTCTCTATTGAACTAAAATTGTGTGTTTTTGCGCACGCACAAACGCGCACAGTTTTAGCCTTGTAAAAATGAATTGGCCGACCATCTTTAGATGTACGAAACTGCGCTATATAAAATTGAAAATTTCTTTCTATTATTAAAAAACAGTGTGAGTTTGCGCGTATTAATATAAATACATTTCATTTTAAAACTCAAATTTTCTCTATTGAACTAAAATTGTGTGTTTTTGCGCACGCACAAACGCGTACAGTTTTAGCCTTTCAACGCCACAACCTGGGTGCAATGTTGTTAGCTATGGGTGTCAATACGGACACTAGCAATCAGTAGATCAATACCAATACTAAAGGTACAATCTCAATTCATATGTTTCACCGAAACCAAATTACTCTACACTGTAATCAAAGCAGAGTTCTGATAATAACTAATTTGTATTTAAGGTTTATAGGTTACAAGTTAAAGTTAATAGATGTTATTACAATTCCTACATCATTATCTATATCACATGAATAAGGCAATCATGTTACGCATTACAGCACAGTTGAAATAGGAGCATTTAAGATGTGTGTATTTATAGGATTAGCGCGGATAGGTAACGCAGTTAAGCTATCTCCACACATGTTTATAAGCTCAATGTACGTATTAAAAATGGGTTAAGCTAACCATGCTACGTATTCATTTGAAACTCAGTTCAAATAAATAATGGGTTTTTACGTATCAGTTTACAAACATGGATAATTTACAATGTACAATGTACTGCAAGTTTCACAGAATATCATGTGACCCGATATTTATTATCAAATAACTTGCTTCTTAATAATTAGCAGATTTAGGAACAGTTCACATAGATGACTTAGATGAAACAAAGAAGGTAATCGCAATTTAGTTTTCCATTTTTGTTAGCACAAACAATAGATTTGTTTTCAAAAATCATCTGAAATTTTTTCTTTAAAGTCAAGATGTTTTAAACTAGTAAACTGGTCCCGGATTGTTGATGGTCAAACATAGGTTAAAAACAAGATGCTGTAATAAACATGAAGATTTATATGAAATGTTTTGCGAATTTTTGTATGATTTAATTTATTGGTTTTAGAAAATTGAATGGCTTTGTTACCTTAATTTGATAAATGCACAGGCAATATCCACAAACTTTGAACCAGTCAGTTTTTGACTGAATGATTGAAGGATCTATTTGTAATCCAGAGTGCCATGGTTATGTTTAACTTAATTTTTATTTTGTATTTTTTTTTGTATGTTAATAATTATGATTTTTATGTTTTCCTTTAATTATGAATATTTTCTATTGAATAAATGTATAAACAGTAAATACCCGAAGATGAAATATTTCTCCTTTGTCTGTTCTGTATCTTTGAACAATTCATGTCCTTCATGTTGATATATGATTTGCCAATCTGAGCCCGGGAAGAAATAGGGAGGGGGTGCAGAGCAATCATGACCCCTGCGAACTCACCCTGGAGCCACCTGATTTGCAGAATGACATCCAAGCCAATTAAAATCATTGCCGTCCCTCCGCAACTCTGGCTCCACGTCCAAGCATTCATATCTCCAAAAATAAATATTTAGCATAACATTCACCAAAAGCTTTTTTGTTGAAAAATCTCAACATGATAAACAAGTTTTTAATAATACATAGACAATTTTTATTAATATGTCAACTTTAAGTGAGATTAAGACTTATCATTTGTTTTTCTAAAATTCTTAAACCATAAATATTGAAGTTTTATATAAAGAAAAACAAATTTTATATCATTTCACAGGTGCATCATGTATTAATCTAACCATTTAAGCACCAATTCACAAAACATAATGTTTTTGTGAAATACTGAAATTGTATTTTATTATTAAAGTATTTAATAAAAACAATAATGTTTTTTCATGATGATGTTAAATATTCCAAATCAGACAGAAGATTGCCAAAAACCCAAGAAATGTTAAGAATAGGATACTTTAAAACTAATTGAAGGAAAAAATAATGACAAAAATATCTTAACCCATCTTGAAAAGAAAGATCTAGGTTTGTCCAGTGTTGTATTCCGGATTGTTTGATATATGAGTGAACAGTCCCTTGAATCCAACAGGAAGCCAGATGGATCAGTACATCCCGGACCGCTGCAGAGTAGACACAAGTC
>NW_019397599.1:34860-53985 GCF_000591075.1 Eurytemora carolleeae | reverse complement strand
TTTTACTATAAAACTGGATTTTGCGATAAAAAATTCAATTTTCGCAAATTTGCAAATTTTTTTGCAGGTTCTAAAAGTAGAGCACAAGAGCTTTCTAATGACGTATCATTTGTCATATTTGGACATAAAACATGGGATTTAGAGGGGGGGTCAAATTGACCCCCCCCAGCGTATCCTGGTTTTCAAGTACCCCCGCAGGGATAGGGTTAATAAAAGTCTATTTTGTGTTTAGTAAAGGACAAAAAACTCCTCTGTTTCTATAAATAAAACCACTATTTTGCAGTTTCTAATGTAATCTTTACAATAAAGCAATTATTCCAAAAGTCGAAAAATAGCCTTGTAAAGAACAATTGATTTGTTTGACAAAAAAGACAATTTAGAAGGTTGAGGCATTAAAAAAATTAAAAATACTTAATCGTACTCTATAAACCTAAAACGATTGATAAAAGGAATTGCGTTTTTGCCACAAACTCAATTTTTCTAATCCTTATACTTTCGCAACGTGATGGTGTAAACATTTGATATTTGAATCTTGTATTATTTGATCTTTAACAGAATCAAAGTTATACGACATCAGGTTGCAAAGATCTAGGAATTAGAAAAAAAGTTTGCGCCAAAAACGTAATTCCCTTAGCTGACTCCTGGAAAGAAAGAAAAATGAACTTGAAAAAGAAGATTTAAATTCTACACATGTCTCTTTTGTAAAGTATTGTTAAATATAAGTTCAGGTTTGTAAAGACATAAAAATGTTGATGGAAAAAAATATTTATGTTTATATAGATAATACTAAACAATCCATTATTGGGAAGAATTGATAAATCCCTCTGGATCGGAAAAAAAACTTTCCTGAAACCGAAACTATTTCCGGTTCTACTTTATCCGGTTCTCAATGATGTTAGATGTGTGGGTTCCTGGTTAGGGCTGTGAACGTTGATAGAGAAATTCCTATAGCTGTGATAAACCAATCAAATTGGTCGATTCACATAGACCCCTATAGACCCAGACTGCAATGTAAAGTTGCACCAATTTTCTAGATTGGGTCTACTTTGAAGTGTCGCAACGCAATATCCTTTAAAATGATCACCTTACTTAGTTACTTATACATTGATAACCAGAAAACTGTATATTAGGAAGACGACATTAAAGAAAAACTGAAGTGCAATTGTTGTTGTTTTAAAGCAAATAGATTTTCTTGTAAGGTGTTAAATCATTTATTAAGTGACATGGGTCTCCTTACACTGCGCAATTGCTGTGTCTCATGTTCATTGTACTATTTAAAGTTTTAACTTGAGTCTTAAAGTCGACTTCCTATTCCAGATTTTTTGAAGCCCTAACCATGAACGAAAAGCGCTTGTTCATAGATTTAGTTTAAAAAAGGAATTGCCCAAATTCTTCTAGATTTTTGCTTGAGAGCTTCAAATCTTTGAATCACTGCGGAAAATGAGCAATAAGACCTGGCTTGAAGATTTTCATGACAATCTGTAAATCTAAACTCTGACTTTTCCTTTTTGGCTGGAAACATATTGCCATAAAATTCTGATTGGTGAAAAAACAAAAGTTTTAAAAAAAGCATTGTTATTTCCCCCTCCCTCTCCTTAAGTGTAATCAGTGGTAGGCGTTTTTAACGATACAATGATGACAACTTTCTATTTCAGTTTCCCTTTCTGGCAAGAACAAGATTTAATCATATATGATATTTAAGCCAAGCAGTCGAACATTTAAGAGAAGCAGTCGAACTCTATAATACGAAATAAAAAAATCGCTTTTTTGGAAACAAAATTTATTATTTCCAAATATCGACAAAATATCGCTTATTTCAACAAAAAATCGCGTCATTGGCAGTCATCCATAATCTTTCTGCCAAATAAGCAATTTTTGTTGAAAAAAGTGATTTTTGTTGTAGCTTAATTGACAGCCATCGAACTTTTGAATTATTTTTTCCTGTTAAAGAAGAATGTGTCCAGTTCTAGGACTAGCTCCTGGTTCTATTACTATGTCTACTCCCCCCTCAAGACCCCCCACCCTCTTTACTAACCCCCCCATTCCCCATCTTTACTATCCCATGTTTCCTTTTTATCATCATTTAACAAATGTATTCCAGTTTCCGGTCTCCAATAAAGATCACATTCCTGCAACCTTGCACTGGCCGGGCGGACAAGAGAATAAATGTTAAGAAAAATATCCTAAAATGCCACCCTTAATCTTTTACAAACTCTCCTTTGACAAGTACTGACGTATCATTAATTAACCCCCATAATTAGAGTGGCATGTCAAATTCGCAACGGTACCCATTAAACCTGAATCTGTACTAGGATGAATCAGAATCCTTAGAGACATACAGATTAATTCAGCAGAGACATTGCTAAAGATAATAAAAGTCCATGCTAGTTTTAAAGAACGACGATATTCTCTTCTATGTTACTAAAAAAAAATGGGTTAAAGGGTAAGTTTGTGGGGATATAAAATCACATTATATAAATGAGAAGGGTTACCAACAATTACGTGGAAAGTCCCTTTAAGTGACTAACTTATTAGTTTTCTGCCTAAATTGTCCAACTATTCTATTGGAAAAGTTTCTGATCTAAAATCTAGCAAATTTTCAAATTTCTCAAAATTTGAATTCTACAGAAAACTTTTCTCCTTCTTCAAGTTTTCAAATGCGGGTCCTTCCAGCTCAGGTTTAAAGGGAAATGAGACAAATATGAAAAAAATGGTTGTTCACCGGACCAGGGGGAAGGAAAATTGGATGTAGGGTTTCCATTGTGCGCAATGACTGCTTTCATTTGCGCAATAGTTAAAATTTCAGAAGGGTAAGCAATCAGAAATTCACACAATTGCGCAAAATTGAAGGGAACAGTTGCTGTTCATAAAAGTTTGCAAGCGCAAGCGTGAAAATCAATGAGCATAATGCCAACTACTTTTAAAAACACTACAGCTAAATAGTACAAGTGCGGTGCTACTAAATATTTAACTGAGATAGTTTGGTTAAATTTAAGTCCAAGGCTTTGGGACAATTTGTGTCTACAAAATTTGTATTAAAGGTACTGTTGAAGGGTTTTGAAGTGACCCTCTATTAACAAAGTTACATGCTCTTTTCACGAGGCACCTTGTAAATACAAGTTAAAGGGACAGTTCACTTATTTGCAACAACAGTCAAAAATTTAAATTTATTATATTTCAATGCCATTATGTGTTAGCTTTTATATACAAAAATATTAACTTTTGATATTTGAGTTAGAAAAAAAATTTAAGTTTTTTGTATTAAAACGTGTAAAATGTATATACAAAGACGACATTCCCTACGACAATCAATTAATCATTACGCTATTTCGATTCGTTGATTCAACTCTGCGTTCGATGTAAATAGAATAAACATCTTACATTTGTGAGTAATCCAAAATAGTTTATTTTTAAAACTTTCATTTGCTTGGATGTTTGTATGTTCAATCACAACTCATGACTCAAATAATGATTGGGAAAATTGGTAGAACAACAGGAATTTTCTCAGCTCGATTTTAAAAAGCAGAATTTTTTTAATGCTTTTCGCGTTAAGAGAATTTAATTATTGCAAAAATATGTTTCATAAAGCGCTCTAAAGTGAAAAGGATGAAATTTTATACTGTGTGGTTCCCTATATCTATGATTCTCAGCAACATTGAATTGTCTTTATTTGTTATTTGTCAAGTCATTAAATACGCAATTCAAAGACCACAATAAAGGCTTTATTTAACCTTGTAATCCACATATTTTAAGATTTTTGAATCGACTTGACAGTCTCTTCCTTTGTGGGTAAACCTATACATACTCCTTCTTGAACCACAGCTTACCTGGCAAGAGACAGCAAGATAGGAAGCTCACCTGGCAAGAGACAGCAAGATAGGAGCACTACAAGGAAATAGGAAAGCATAACATGGCGACCAACAGCAGGAGCTGACAGTTACTGACCTACACAGGGTTGCAGAACATAGGCTAAATGGGGAAGGCCACTAACCAGCAGGCTTATCAACCACCAAGGCAGTGAGAAGGGGCCAACCAGCAGGCTTATCCACTGCCCAAAAGAAAGAAACCGGTAACCACCCTAAATAAGCAGTAACGGTAACCAAATAGAAACTGGTAACTGCGCTAAAACAGCAGTAATGGGAACAAATAGAATCCTCTACCCGCCTGTAACAGCGGTTACCCTAAATAAAGTAAAAAAGTAAACCCCATAATAAGCAAAGCCAAGTCCAAAACAACCCTTACCATCCTAAGAACATCCTTAACAGTTAAGGCCCAGAACCAAAGTCCTCTTAGCCAACTCCCTGAGGATCTTATCACCCAGGAAGTTATCCGGAACTTGGTCTTGAAGCCAGGCAATTATGGGAACTGGAATCCAAGCTGGCTCCAATGGGAGGGCAGAGTAATCTGCCAAAGCTGCGATGTCCCAGAACCTTGAGAAGGCGCATTTAGACTAATCGTCCGCCATATCCGCTAACGGGG
This sequence comes from Eurytemora carolleeae, assembly GCF_000591075.1. Lineage (NCBI taxonomy): Eukaryota > Metazoa > Arthropoda > Copepoda > Calanoida > Temoridae > Eurytemora > Eurytemora carolleeae. The sequence continues at coordinate 49,506 of NW_019397599.1, read as the reverse complement.
TTGACTTCTCCAGCTTGACATGGCAACCCAGACCAGCAGCAACTGTGGCCAAAGCTTTGACTAAGGAAGAGGATAAATTACAGCTAGAGCTGTAACCCTTCTTTCAAAAAAAAACTGACCCCACATTATCGACCCAAATTTTGAGCGGGGCATTGCGGCACCAACTGTAACCAGTAGAAATCACCATCAAAGAGCACACTAACTCCAGTGCAGACATCATGCGTCCCAGTTGCTGATGTGAAGGGCCCATACAGCCCATGTTGATTTTGACTCGCCAAGGGACAAAAGCCCACCAGGTAGGGATGTACACCTGCCCACCCTTCATTCCCTCCCAAGCGCCACTGGCTGAGTCTGTGCACACATCAACAGCAAGGGGGGGCAGACCCTGGTCCGGATCAGGTATATAGCCTATGCCAGAACAGAGCTTGAGCATGGAAACCAGAACCATGTCTGCCTCTGGAAACCAATAGAGAGGAGGACCATGAAGTACACTCTAGAGAGACAAAATTAGCCCGAATGAGGTGACCAATGTTGAACCTCCCAGAAGGAACCAGCGCTTTAATATTCTGTAATTTTACCACTGCCGTTCATATCATGTGTTGCTGACAGCTGTCAACACTCAAGAAAGATCAAAGTAGGTGCAGAAGTTGGATCAATTTTTCTTCTGGCAAGGACCAAGTCCAGGAAGTGGTGTCATAATGAACACCTAAAATTATGCCAGATTGTGCAGGACTAAAGGACTTCTTGGGGTCATCTCTTGGTGCTTGTTTTACCCCCAGACAAATTCCGACCTCAGAAAAAACTGCATCACATAATTCTAATGTGTTAGAATTAAAAGGAGTAGCTGGGCAGCAGTCATTCAAATGTTGGCAGACCATATCATGGCCGAAACCAGACTTTTGAACTACTACGAAAAGGACAATCTTAGCAAGGTATTCAAGGATGCCTGCACTGCTAACCCCTCCAAAAATGAGGCATAACTCTTTGAAGTAGGCGAGGTAGACTGCCATCACAAGCCATGCAGGGACAGTGTAGAAGAACCGGCCACCCGCGCGAGGTTCAAACCAGAGTATAGGACTGGTAAACAGCTGCAAAGGTGACCACTCCTCTCACGCCATACTCTGTACACCAGGAGCACCGCTGTGCCTCAACCCATCCAACCGCCTAGGGGCACTTAAATGACAATTCAAGTCACTCCCTTTAACTTGATGTAAATTAACTCTACACATCTCCCTCTCTAATTGTTACAAGTGTATAGGGATAATACAAGAGGAAGCTATAAGTGTGTTTGCAGAGGAATATTAGGTATTCTTTATATAATACAACTCACAGAAAAGAAACTTCCTCCCTCTTGAGATACTCCCCCCTCCCCCTCTAGAGATATTCCTCCCCCCCTTGGGATATTTTCACAAACCATGGTGGAAACCTGGAGACGTGCAAACCTCGTTTAGAAAACTTGTTTATTTAAACCATAAACAAGAATATATTTATCTACTTTGATTTTCTGTCCATTTGTATCCAATAAAGATCCAAAACGGTTGAACCGACCGGGCCCAAATTTTTTTTGGAACCTCACATGATTCCAGGGAAGGGCTATGAAACATCAAAATTTGTAGGAAAAATCCTGAAAAAAGTATGGATTAGTTTTTAAAAAATGCGCCGATTCGAACACAAGAATATGTTTATTCATCATAAACAAGAATATATTTTAAAAAATGAATATATTTATAAACAAGAATGCATTTATAAACAAGACAATATTATAGACAAGAATATATTCCTAAACAAGAATATATTTCTAAACAAGAATATGTTTATAAACAAGAATATATTTCTAAACAAGAATATATTTATAAACAAGAATATATTTATAAACAAAAATATATTTATAAACAGGAATATGTTTATAAACAAGAATATGCTTATAAACAAGAATATATTTATAAACAAGAATATGTTTATAAACAAGAATATATTTATAAACAGGAATATGTTTATAAACAAGAATATGCTTATAAACAAGAATATATTTATAAACAAGAATATGCTTATAAACAAGAATATGTTTATAAACAAGAACATATTTATTAACAAGAATATATTTATAAACAAGAATATATTTATAAACAAGAATATATTTATAAACAAAAATATATTTATAAACAAGAATATGTTTATAAACAAGAACATATTTATAAACAAGAATATATTTATTAACAAGAATATATTTATAAACAAGAATATATTTATAAACAAGAATATATTTATAAACAAAAATATATTTATAAACAAGAATATGTTTATAAACAAGAACATATTTATAAACAAGAATATATTTATAAACAACAATATGTTTATAAACAAGAATATATTTATAAACAAGAATATGTTTATAAATAAGAATACGTATAAACAAGAACATATTTATAAACATGAATATGTTTATAAATAAGAATATGTTTATAAACAAGAATATATTTATATAAAGAATTAGTGACTTTCCTTAACAATTAATTGTCATTCTTTTCAGAAGTTTTAATGTATAAAAACGTCTTAGGACTCCCCGACGGTTTTAACCTACAGATCCTTAAATAGATCGTAAGAATCTTTTCATTATAAAATTCGTAAACCAATGTAATAATTTATTTATCATTATACATTTCATTTTTTTTAGGAAATAAAGAGTTTTCTGCATTATCGATTTTGATTTGAGGGTTATTCCGTTGTCTATCTGTTCATCATTGAGAATCTTGTTCCTATCCGACATCAAATATATTTATAAACAAGAATATATTTAGAAACAAGAATGTATTGAGAAACAAGAATGTATTTATAGACAAGAATATGCTTATAAACAAGAAAATATTCATAAACAAGAATATGTTTATAAACAAGAATATATTTATAAACAAGAATATATTTATAAACAAGAATATATTTATAAACAAGAATATATTTATAGACAAGAATATATTTATAAACAAGAATATGTTTATAAACAAGAATATATTTATAAACAAGAATATATTTATAAACAAGAATATGTTTATAAACAAGAATATGTTTATAAACGAGAATATGTTTATAAACAAGAATACTTTTATAAACAAGAATATGTTTACAAACAAGAATACATTTATAAACAAGAATTTATTTTTAACACTAATCAAGGTTTGAGAATTCAAGTTTCTCAAATAGTAAACATAACTGTTTGTATACTTTTCAACTTTTGTTTTATTTGAGTTTGATTAATTCTAATTTGTTTAATGCTTGTAATATTAAATTACCCACAGGTCTGTTTAGAGTTGGGATTTTTACTTCAATCCTTTGAAATAAGATAAAAGCAAAAGCCTAACAGTAAAATCTAATTAATCATATCCTACGGACCCAAATGGAGCTAAATGGATCAAGCGGAGGAGTGGCACGTGGATTTAACGGTTCTGTCAATATTCCAGAAAGCTGTGACTTTCGATCACAATTTGACCCATTAATCATAATTTGTTAGCCTTTTTTTAAATACTTTTTTGTTGGGATATGCATTTTGAATGAAAATGTATAAAATAAACAAAGGAATTGAGTCTTCGGAACAAAATCAAATATTTAAACCTCAATATCTTTAGAACTCGATGTTGTAAACCTTTGATATTTCAAACTCAGATTATTTGATCTAACAGAATTTATAGTTTGAAATATCTAAGGTGTGCAACATTTGGTTCCAAAGATATAGTGATTAGAAAATCAGAGTTTGTGGCAAAGACTCAATTCCTTTGTAAAGTAAAAGATTGCTGAATTAAAGACCAAAACACGTTTGATTTCAAATAGAAGAAGCCGAATGCTGCTCACTCTCGTTAGTCCAGTGTGGGGGGGGGGGCTGCGTCCAAGTTCCTCAAATTATTTTCGGGAACCCAGTTTTGTCTGAATTTAACTTTTCACGTCAAACTAAAGTTAATTGTATTTGTAAGATTGAAATCTTCTATGTCTAATTGGTTTTCTTGAAGGGGTCGGCTACTAAGGAGAACAAATATGGTTTGAATTTCTATTATGTTAGCCGGCAAAGGAATTGAGTCTTTGCCACAAACTCTGATTTTCTATTCCCTTAATCTTGAAAACCCTATGTCGTACACCTAAGATATTTCAAATTTTGAATTCTTTTAAATCAAATAGTCAAAGTTTAAAATATCAAAGGAATAAGCCATCAGGTTGAAAATCAGTAGTGATTAGACAATTTGAGTTTTGGCAAAAACTCAATTCCTTTGCTTATCTTAAACTAGCCCCTAAAATCAAAACTAGAGGCGCTATGAGGTCCTTATGTCGTCTAGTATTGTCCATGTTCACAGTGATTTGTAAAATAGAAAAACAACATTATTTGTCAGATTAAACTTGGCTATATTTACTCATTTAAACATGTTTCTATTTTAAAAGCCCCCGGCCCATGATCTTCAGATGAATTGGTTTTATAGTTTCTAAACCTTCACTTTCGACCTAATTTAAAACAAAAAATATTTACATATTTTAAATGTTGGTTTTGTAAAGTTTCTCTTACAGATATTTGAGGTTTAATGATTTATTTGTTTACAATCAATTGATTTCAAATTGTTTCTATATTTTAGCCTTTTGTAGATTTTGCAGATCTATGATTACTGATGTACGTTCTTCCTTTTATATTCTAAAAATACAAACAAAATTTTTGTAAAATATATTTTTTATCTTTTATTTTACCAAACTGGAAAAAGTCCATTTTGACTTGTCACCTTTAAAATATTCATATTGAAAAGTTTTTTTTGTGTGCTTTAAAAAAAAAGTTCACTTATCCCCTTCGGAAAAAAGCTGAAAAATTAAATTTGAGGTGGTGCTTATGCACTGAATTCATATCATAAAAATTCTTTCCTGGTTTCAGTGCACATATTTGTACTTTCCTAAATTCATTCAAAGGCTTTGATAGATTGGCTCAAGGCTATAATGCAAGGAAAGTTAATTGCAGTTGCGTATACTCTGCGTCTATATTGAAACCAGTTCTCTCTAGGCGGAATTTATAAACAAGAAAAAATGCATCAGTGTTGTTCGTTTTGTATCCGAGGAGGTTAAAATCATTAAATTTTGATAATTTTGATAATTCACATAATAGTTTCCTATGACCAGAATATTTCATTGATGTTTTATATTTGTGAAAGATGGATCCCATTTCAGACTTCGACAATCATCTTGTGTTTACATTACCGCCCAGAGACAGTACACTGCAGTACAAAAGATGCTTACACCTCTGATATAACTTTCCTTTCATTATAACCTTGGATCGGCCTGTCTTCGGGCTTAATATGGGTCAACTCAACGATAGGATTTGTTCCATTTTCTTCATTTTAATATTGAATTAAATTTCATCTTAAAATCAAATCAAGAAGACTACGCTCTTATTTTTTAACTGACCCTACAGTATAATTGTCCCCACAGCCTGTCTTAGCCACAAACTTGGCTCAAAAATTGCTCATACACAACCAACCTAACCTAGAATATATCACTATATTCATCTTAGGGTCCAGCAAAACATCGCTTCACCCCTTTGAAGAGACAAAATTGTTTAATGATGTATGGGATTTAATGAGAAACAAAATTTCCATTTAGTGTTATTAAATTGGATTTCTTAGAGTAATCTAGGATGGAGCATTGTCCCTCCCCCCCCCCTGGTTACGCCCTAGAGTGGGATAATATAAAGAACGACTAATATACTTCTGCAAACATACTTCACTGTATATAGTATATACTTGGTCAACTTGAGTTCTTATAATGTATATATTATAATATATATTATCTTAATAACACCGCAATAGTGTATATATATATGTATTATATAAATATATAATACATGTATATATATAAATATAAAATATATATATAATTATAATTATAATTATAATAAATTCATGTCAATAAAGATTATTACATGAAAATAAAAGAAAATTAACTATATCTCACTCAAACTAAATGTTGGGGTTCGTAACAATACAAGCCAAGCTAGGGAACATTTAAAAAAAAATCCATTTCGGAAATGAAATTAACTGGAGAGAGTGGAATTCCGGATTGTTTCCGGCTAAAATATATAAAACGGAAACTGGAAATATTTCGGATCTATCACGTGAATTGGACAACATTTGGGATGTACATAAATTAGAAGAAAATAAGGATTTTTAACGCATTCAGGCAACATTGCGTTTTTTTACGTTGTGATTTAAATGTTATGTGTTTTCACGTTGTAATTCAAATGTTATTTGTTTTCACGTTGTGATTCAAATGTTATGTGTTTTTCACGTTGTGATTCAAAAGTTATGTGTTTTAACGTTGTGATTCAAATGTTATGTGTTTTAACGTTGTGATTCAAATGTTATGTGTTTTTCACGTTGTGATTCCAATGTTATGTGTTTTAACGTTGTGATTCCAATGTTATGTGTTTTAACGTTGTGATTCCAATGTTATGTGTTTTTCACGTTGTAATTCAAACGTTATGTGTTTTTAAAGTTGTGATTCAAATGTTATGTGTTTTTCACGTTGTGATTCAAATGTTATGTGTTTTTCACGTTGTGATTCAAATGTTATATTTTTCACGTTGTGATTCAAATGTTATGTTTTTTACGTTGTGATTCAAATTTTATGTGTTTTCACGTTGTGATTCAAACGTTATGTATAGATAAAGATAGAGTGCGCATAAGACGACATTTTTCATCTTGAAAGATATAAATGTACAGAGATGTTTTAAGATATACCTATTAAATAGATTGACTAGGTCGGTTGTGAACATTGGCTATTCTTATGTCATTGAGTACTTGTGGTGTACATGAGTTCTGTAAAAAGAAATTTAAGTTAGTTTTAGTCCTTCTCATGTCCTTCTTCAGTTCACGTCAATATGATATATTGCTCATATTTTGATATTCTCAAAATAAAATTCACTCATGATTTAATAATAATTATGAAATCCATTAAAACACTAAACCACCCCGCTTATCATTGAAGTACACTTTGACCCCTAGAAGTATGAGTTCGCGGACTGTACAATTCTTAGTGATTTTGCGTACATAAGCTATCTATGTTTATTTATTTATCTATGGTACCGCCCAATATATATCTATTCCCCACTGTTGTCAATCTTGGCAAATTTTCCGAAACAAAGTTTAACAAAGAACAAGGGTAAAATGAATACATATCGTATTTATTGTTTTCAAATAAATATTTATAAATTTCTGATTAAAATGGTTTCACATTACTTTGTGTATTTGATACTTTTATTGTTCAATGTGTATTTATTGGTTACTTTGAATTCACTAGCGCTTTGTTATTTGTCCTAAAATATTTATTTTTAACAAATTTGTCCTAAATATATTTTACCTATGATCATGCTTCCTATCATTATTTGTCTTAACCCTAACCTGCTACCGACAACACCTCTCGCTCACTGTCTCCAATACTAGAAATTCAGCTGACCTGCAGCTGAGGTATAGCCAAAGAATATAGAATATATAGAATAAATAATAGAATATATTAGAGCGGAATTTACTATGTAAAAAAAGTGTAAAACGGCCATTTTGTTGTACTGTTTCCATAATTCAGGTGTACTTTACATATTTTTTGCTATATAACCTTTTGAGCCCTGGAACATCATTTTATAGAAAATCTAAGATTAATATTAAAAGGAAACCCAAATTATGAAATAGGCTGGTTTCATAATTGACCAATGATCATTTCACATAGACTCTATGCCTTTCACTTTACAATCGATGATTTTCCATTATAACTATAAATCAAATGATGTTTTTTATTCACCAAATTCATTTTATAAAGTTAATTTAACAGCTTTAAAAAATTTGAAATTGAAATGGATAGTCTAGAGAATATACTGTATTAATGTACTCTACTGCATATAATTTGTGAACATGATTTGTATACTTTGAACTCCCTTTCAGGCTGAAAGGGACTGACAAAATTCATACCGAGGGTTTTTATAAATTTCACTCTAATATAAACTCTATTCTCTTTGGGTATAGCGGTTGAAGCTGAACCTATGGACAAGGGATGGAGACGAGTTTTTTTCTTTCTCTCGCCTTCCTGGTTTCAAACATCAGAAAACCAGGACTAGGATCAGAAAATGGACAAATTATGGACGGGCAATACCCCTTGCGATATGATGCGATGTGAGGCCCCCCTTGCAGGCTGCAGGACCCCTCCAGGTGCGTGAGAGGACCCAACCTCAGGTAGCTGGACCCCCAAAGGTTAGAACCGTATCATAAAGTTTAAAGTGTATATTGAATTTGCAGGATCACTTTATACAAATTTGCTATATAGACAAAAATGTTCTTTTTGTAAAAAATATTAATAGTAAAAAATATTTTAAGCAAAATGTGATATTATTGTAAAATGTAAATAACGAAATTTCTGGATTTTTGATTAATCTTATTTTATCTTATTTTTGTCTTAAATCCTGATTCAGAATTTGTTAAGGGGATTTAGCCTTGGGATGACTATCTTTCCATTCGGAAAATTAAATTCTAACTCTCCACCCCCTCCTCTCTTTTTACCCCCATGTACTTCCATATTCACCCCCTCCCTTCCCCCTTACCAAAATATAGACCTATGTAGCAAAACTTGGGGCCTTATGTACTATACGTCGTCATTCGTTCACATGATAACTACGCATATACTGTAATGCAATTAACCCATTCCATGTTTGTAGATAGATATAATTTCGTCATACCCATAAATGTGATTTAATGCGTTATAGATAGTAACCGAACATAACTTGTAATTACGCTGTAAAAAACCCAATTCTAATATGAACTACAAAATGTAGATTAGTTGATTGAGACTCTGCTTTGATTATGGTATTACAAGTAGTCTATGTTCTCTTTAAACATTACGAGCAGTGATATTTGCTAGTTGATTTAGCATTGAATCAAATATAGCTTGAAAAAAAGTTTGGGTCCTTGATGAAATATGCGAGTGGAGATCTTGCCTGGATAATAGGCAATCTGATCGAATATAGTTTGAAAGATTGCTTGGGTCCTTGTTGAATTATACGAGTTGAGATTTGGACTGTGTGTCCTTCAGAACCAGGGAGTTAAGCCTGGTTGAGAAATTGCCTGTGTAGCAATTTCAATTGTCTTTGTGGCTTATATAACTATAGGGAGTTCAGCCTGGTTGAGATTCGGGACTATGTGTCCTTTGGAACCAGAGAGTTAAGCCTGGTTGAGATATTGCCCTTGTTGCATTTAGAACCAAAGATTCCTGGTTGATCTTGTAATGAGTAGACCTGGAAAGATATGTCTCGAGTAAAATTGCTATGGAGTAGGTATTTGCTATACCTATTGGTCCATATTTTTACATGTACAATAAAACTCATCATTAATTTAGATATAGATTAGTTGGACATGAACCTTTGCTTTATTATGTTTAGGCACGTATTATTTCTTGTGTAGAGTGCAGAGTGAGTTGTAGCTGAATGAGGCTTACTAAAGAATACATTGAGTGTTGTATCTGGATTGATACAGACTGAAGTATTATTGATCGGACATTAAGTTTGAGAGCAAGTTGTATCTGAACAATACTTACTAAACAATACAGAGTGCTGTATCTGGATTGAAATAGATTTAAAAGAACTTGTTGGAGTAAGGCTTTTGTTTCAAAAGTGGAAGCAACGGCAAGACAATTATGAACCCTAGTGTAAATGCAACAAAGTCCAAGGAAGAAAAGTACAGTGATTACCTTGTTTAACTGGTTAAAAGAGAAACTGTGTCAGAAGAAACAGTAACAGACCAGCAAGAAATTAAGACTGCAACCCGAGCCCAAAACTTAAGACAGGGTATCAATATGAAAACCAGTTTTGAAACCCGGGTTTCACGAATGGGGTTAGGCAGTTTTGTTGATATCAATATTTTTGTTATGAAATATTATTTTTTTTAGTTTCTTCATGTATTCTCCATTTTTGTTGAATCTTTAAAATCAAAATCTACAAAATGTTAAGACCCCAAAAAGGAAACACGGAAGTTTCGTTCACCGATACTCTTTTAAATTTCGGACTCAGAGCGTACAGTGTACCAGAATTTTTAGAGTATAAGAGTGTACAGAATGCCAAAGTGTACCAGAGTACAGGAATGAACAAAGTATGCATGGAATGAACAGAGTACCAGAGTGAAACTAGTGAAGAATTGAATACGGAACTATATATAGACTATATAACTGCAACAGCAGGTGGAAACCCTCAACCCACAGAACTTGAAATCATAATGCAAAAGATGGTGCAATTGTAGCTGCGAGGTTGGGCAGGGGATGTGGAAACGGAAACATTGCGGAAAGAGTTTCAAACAGTGAAAAAGATTTAACGAGTGAAAGCAATATTAGAGGAGAGCAACAATATAGATGAGACACAACAATCAGGGGCGTAAATAAGGATTCTGTAGGGGGGGTCACTTTTTGTAGGTCGGATGTACACTTTTTGTAGGTCAGATATACTATTTTTGTAGATTGGATGTACACTTTTTGTAGGTCGGATGTACACTTTTTGTAGGTCAGATGTACACTTTTTGTAGGTCAGATGTACACTTTTTGTAGGTCGGATGTACACTTTTTGTAGGTCGGATGTACACTTTTTGTAGGTCGGATGTACAATTTTTGTATGGTCAGATGTACACTATTGTAGGTCGGATGTACATTGTTGTAGGTCGGATTTACTCAATTTTTGTAGGTCGGATGTACACTTTTGTAGGTCGGATGTACACTTTTTGTAGGTCGGATGTACACTTTTTGTAGGTCAGATGTACACTTTTTGTAGGTCGGATAAACTCTTTTCGTAGGTCAGATGGACACTTTTAGTAGGTCGGATGTATGCTATTTGTAGGTCGGATGTACACTGTTTGTAGGTCGGATGTACACTTTTTGTTATAGGTCAGATGTACACTTTTTGTAGGTCGGATATACACTTTTTGTAGGTCGGATGTACACTTTTTGTATGTTCGGATGTAGACTATTGTAGGTCGGATGTACATTGTTGTAGGTCGGATAAACTCAATTTTTGTAGGTCGGATGTACACTTTTGTAGGTCGGATATACACTTTTTGTAGGTCGGATATACTCTTTTCGTAGGTCAGATGTACACTTTTAGTAGGTTGGATGTACGCTTTTTGTAGGTCGGATGTATACACTGTTTGTAGGTCGGATGTACACTTTTTGTAGGTCGGATGTACACTGTTTGTAGGTCGCATGTACACTTCTTGTAGGTCGGATGTACACTTTTTGTATGGTCTGATGTACACTATTGTAGGTCGGATGTACACTTCTTGTTGGTCGGATATACTCTTTTTGTAGGTCGGATGTACACTTTTTGTATGTCGGATGTACGCTTTTTGTAGGTCAGATGCACACTTTTTGTAGTTCCGATGTGCACTTTTTGTAGGTTAGATGTAAATTCTCTTTGTAGGTCGGATATACTCAATTTTTGTAGGTCGGATATACTCTTTCTCGGTCGGATGTACACTTTTTTTAGGTAGGATCTACACTCTTTGTAGGTCAGATGTACACTCTTTGTAGGTCGGATATACTCTTTTTGTAAGTAGGGTCTACACTCTTTGTAGGTCGGATATACTCTTTTTGTAGGTCGTCTATGATCAGTGATGATATGATCGGATTAATCTATTTATGCAAAAAGATCATTTTCCGTACATTTGAGTGCATCCAGTCGAGTAAAAAACAAAACCTTATTAAATAACAGCTTGAAAAGATTTTATCCTGTTTTAACTACCGCATAAATGCATATATCCGACCTACAAATGTGTAAATCCTACCTACAATCCATGACCATCCGACCTACAAATGTGTGCATCCGACCTACAAATGCATATATCCGACCTACAAAAGTGTAAACCCGACCTACAATCGATGACCATCCGACCTACAAATGTGTACATCTGACCTACAAATGCATATATATCCGACCTACAAAAGTGTAAATCCGACCTACAATCGATGACCATCCGACCTTCAAATGTGTACATCCGACCTACAAATGCATATATCCGACCTACAAATGTGTAAACCCGACCTACAATCGATGACCATCCGACCTACAAATGTGTACATCCGACCTACAAATGCATATATCCGACCTACGAAAGTGTAAATCCGACCTACAATCGATGACCATCCGACCTACAGTAGGTCGGATCAAACAAAAGTTTTTTTAATTAAGGTGCAACTGACCTATAGTTTAACAGACCTACAGCAGCTAAAAAGCAGCTGGAAAACCTCGTGCAAGTAGGTCAGAAGTGTAATATAGAGGATATGCGTAGGTCGAAAAATACACCACCCTTCCACATCCTTTAACGCTCTGTCAAAACTTTTACCTCCGTACATTTACTTCCTCCACAAAGAAATTTTTTCAAATTTTTTCATGCCAGGGGGCACTTCACCCGTTAAAGCCTGAAAATCCCTTGTCGAACATCACAGATTTTGCTTGTCTGGGGGAGGGGTGGAGTACGCATCTGCCCCCACCACCCTCCATATTCAACAATGAACATGTCAGAAAATACCAGAGAATACCAGTCAGCAGATATAAACTTAAAACTTTTTTTCGTTCATTTTTCGTTCACAATAACTCTGGCACAGAAGCCCAAAGGAGTCACAAGCAGTTACAAGACAGAGAGAGAGGAACTCCTTTGGGCTTCTGCCTTTGGGTTATTGTGAACTAACCAAAAACCCCTAAATCTTGAAAAGACAACTTCTAGTGTCCTATCTGTTATTTAAATTAATCGGTGGCAAATTCATAAAGTTTAACATATTCTGAAGTTTAGACCAAGATAAGGCAAAATATAATATTATGTAGAAAATCTTTGATTTCGCAATATCATCAAATTCTAAAAAATAACACAAAGGAATTGAGTTTTTGCCACCAACTCAAATTATCTTTGCAACCTGATAAATGATGATACTTTGATATTTAAAACTTAGATTATTTGATACAACAGAATTCAAAGTTTGAAATATCTACAGCAATGTGTTGCAAAGAAATTAAAAATTCAGAGTTTGTCTCTATGACTCAATTTCTTCATAGTTAATCCCCCCTCCCCTTATCTGCTGTAACCCCTCTAGGGGGGGGTAAATAACCCCAATAACCCCCCTTATTTACGCCACTGACAACAATACATGGAACATATAAAGGAAGTAGTTGCAGCTGGGAAAGCAACTCTGAGTATTTACGCTGAGATGAGTGGAAATGACATTATTATTGAAGAGAGCCTCTGACCTCATTCCCATATAACTTCAGGTGTGCTATGTGTCTCACAAAAATCCCAGTTTAGAGGATATTGTTGGGCGTATAGCCACTGGAAATTTATAACGATACCCGAGATAGAAACTAGTGTTCCTGTAAATGCAAAAGTTTGCCAGAGAGCTCTACACCAGCGACAGTATGAGGCTCCTGATGACAAAATTCTGAGTGTGGAGATGGGTGAGGAGCTGGTCTTCCACAGGTAATGTTACAATTGGTTGTGTCCAATATATAAGCTTTTATATACAAATATTCTGAATGTGTAGAGCAGTGTGGCTCCATCGGGCAGCAATACATGAATAAAATTTAGAAAATTTGAATAAAGTTTCAAAACAAAAACTCAAAATGTCAATTCAATATTAAAATGAGGGAAAACTTTTACAGTGGTGGTGCATGCGCTTCATCCATCCTTTGTTTTAGAGTCTGCTAATATTGAAAGGTATTCAGACGAAATTCAATAAAAATCCTTTTCATTGATAACAGATAAAATATTGATGTATAAAGTTAAACAACAAATATTAGACAATTATTGATTTAAAGAAGTTCAAATTCAGATTTGAACTAGAATTCATAGTAAGTTCAAAATCAAATTTGAGTATAAGAAAATAATCAAAAGATGGAAATGCTTTATCTAGGTTAAATAATATAAATTAAAGTTTGCAAACATAATGTTATATAAAAGGTTTAAAATACACAAAATGTTTTGTTAAAACTTCGTAACTTCTCAGTAGAAATAGAGTTAAACATTTTATTATAAATTTTACTATTCCAAGCTTACTATTTGATTAAAACGTTGGTATTAAATTTACACCCTATAGAAATCAGAATTGCAGAATTTTGGTTCATATTCTCAAACATTTTTTTTTTAGTTCTATCTCTTTCTAATAGCTAAAGTGTTTCAAGAAATTAGAAGCCATTAAACCCACTTTCCTTCTAGTAATAATCCAATTTAAAACCAATTTATTGAAGAACAAGTTTAAAAGGAAAATTTTGTGCCAGGATTAATTGTTTTATTATTGTTTAGCTAAATGTTATGTAATCTTTAAATTTTCGAGTCTCGTGTCTTACGTAAAGTCAGAAGTGTCAAGCGTCTAGTAATGACTGGTAAGCGTCTATTGTAGTCTACGATGTCTTGTGTTTGTTGTTAACAGTAAAGTCATTATAAGTTTCTATTTCTAGAGCCTATATAGTGAGACTAGCTTCAAGTGACTAGTGTCAAGTGACTAGTGTCAAGTACATTTTAGAACGTTAAAGCACTTGTTCTTAGGTTAAGTTATTAAGAAGAAATTGACAAATTCTTATCGATTTGCGCATGAGAGCTTGCAACATTAGGATCACTGTGCCCT
>NW_019397599.1:32748-34667 GCF_000591075.1 Eurytemora carolleeae | reverse complement strand
GGGAGGGGAATGTTTTAATACGAAATGTTATCATATGTGACGAGTTGAAGCGCCCGACGTTGCCCGTGCTATCATTTAGTTTTCAAGAAAAATCTACTTTTCCTGATGTTTATTGTGAACTCCTAATGTGAAGTTCTGCAAATGATCCAATTTTATTCTAAAAACTTTAAAACTCAACTCTGCCAAATGTGAGACTTAAACAAACATTTCAGTAATAAATCTTATCGTTGATAATTTACCTTTAACCCCGGCTACTTAGTTATTCATCCAAAGGCCGAATTTAAAGAATTTGAGCCGCGGCGCAAATATGGTTGGTTCCACTTAAAATTGTATTCAATGTTTCAAGATTTCCAGCCCCTCCCCTCCTCCTTTCCCCCTCCCCCCTTAATATTGACCGAGAATCTGAATCTAATTTTCATCAATTTATCTCAAATCTTTCTTCTTTTACACTACAATGATTCTTCTTTACACAATTTATTCTCAATCTCAATTAAAAATTACGACCAGTCGTACCTAGTATAACCACTATTCTGTGATTCACATATCACTAACTGATGGCTATTCATGGTTCTTAGTGATCTGCGCGCACAGCAAGAGAAATAGTTGAATTGATTTATTAGGAAATATTCATTAGGTTAGATGCCAAAAAAGAATGATAAGTAAGTTTATTGTAATCCATCATCATCCTCGTAAAAACTAGTTTTGAGTAAAAACCGAGGCATTAAAATTATCCCAGATAAACATGGTTTTGTAAATCAAGAATCAAACTCATTAAAACATAATGGATTCAATTAATTTTTAGAGCTATTTTATACTTTATATATTTTTTAATTAGACAGTCTATTTGTTAACTTTAAGATTTAATATTTGTTTGTCTGCTTATTTGTCTGTCTGTTAGATCAGCTCAGAAACCCCTTTTGCTGATTTGCCTCAAATTCTGATTGGGGAGCTCGATAGAACCTGTTGCACATGGGCAAATTCAAAGATTTATTGAAACATAGAAAACAGGAAAACAGAAGAAACATCATAAGTTGTAGTAGTCTATTTGAGTCTACAGAGATGAAGATAGAAGGGAAGAGAAAAAGTGAACCAGGATGGAGCAGTCAGAATGGAGTAGCCTGGATAGAGCAGTCAGACTAGAGCAGCCAGGATGTAGCAGGGTCGATCCCAGGGTTAGGGCACCATTTTGTATAGCATGGGTCTTCTGATGGAACTGATGCCAGAGTCTTATTTATATTTTTAGATTACAAAAATAAAGTACAGGGTTATTATAATACAATATTGGTTCATTATCGACAATTATTTATTTCCTTGTTGTTAACTTGGTTTAATGTTAAGTTTCTTTAATAATAAAATTTAAGAAAGATTTGACCTGAATAATCGGTCAATTTGGGTTCAAGTTTAAAGATAGAAACGGAGAAATTGGAAAGATTGTTTATATCTATTTTTAACTTTTAATTGCTTTTACTAACAAACTGTGTGTTTTACTCATAATTTTAGAATATTAATTCAAATCATGAATCCAAAACTATAATTCGCTACAAACCAAAAAAGTGTTTTTAGCTTTGTTTGATAATTCTAAATTGAGTGGGTTGACTTATACAAAGAAAGGAAACTTAGTGTTTGATACAAACACAAATTTTCAAATTCCTATATCTTTGCAACCTGATGGTGTAAACCTTTGATATTTTTCACTTAGATTATTTGTTATAACAAAATTCATAGTTTGAAATGTCAGACGCTTGCGGCATCGGGTTGGAAAGATTTAGCAATTTGAAATTTTATATTTGTGGCAAAAACTCAGGAAAGTAATTCCTGAGTTTAGGGGCCAGGTTTCTTCGTTTTAATCCGTTTCTTCTACAAACATAAACTACTCAACTAGTTGGGCAATAGTAGGAGTGTAATATAGAGGATATGCG
>NW_019397599.1:0-32664 GCF_000591075.1 Eurytemora carolleeae | reverse complement strand
TTTTACGAAATTGCGAAATTGCGGATTTGCGCAAAACTCTTGTTGCGGAATTGCGCAAAACTTGAGTTTCGCAAAAGCGGAATAGGGCAATTTTGCGCGAAATGACTTTTGCGAATGATTGCGCAAATTGTTGTTTTTTCGCGCAAAATTGATGCGCAAAGAAAGAAAAATATTGCGTTTCGTTCCGCAAAAATTGCGCAAAAGTTTTGCGAATGGAAACCCTATAATGGTTCCACTTAAAATCGTATTCAATGTTTCAAGATTTAACCTGGCGCTCAATTACAACCGTTTTTTGGCGGATTTGAGACGCGGCTTAGATTCATTAAATTCGAACTCAGTTTTTATATATTGTCATTTTGAAATGAATTCTCTAGGAGAAGGCTTAAAAAGACTGACAATTTTAGTTTTAATTTAAATTGTCTGATAAAGGTGAAGGAGAGGGGGGGTTTTAATTCTTTCTTTTACAGTAAGTCCAACTTTTCAAGGCCTATAACATATTTTTAAAAATTCTAGTTTAGATGCTGGGGAGGTTGATAAGGTAACAAAAAATATTTTTGAGATAATCTTTTCACATCAAGCGATTTGAACGAAACATGATGGTTGAGAGACGATTTGAAAGTCGTCTTTGATCTTTGCGGCATTCTTTAACCTAATCTTACAAAAAGAATTCTTACATTACCTTGATAATCAAAAAAGTTCTTGCATTTCCAAAATGTGGTTTACATTATCTACATTATCTACATTATCTACATTATCTACATTATCTACATTATCTACATTATCTACATTATCTACATTATCTACATTATCTACATTATCTACATTATCTACATTATCTACATTATCTACATTATCTACATTATCTACATTATCTACATTATCTACATTATCTACANCCTCTTTTCACTCCTGTATGCCGACGCCATTAGCGCCTGATCCAATCAGGGTTCAGTAATGTGTTTGTTTATTCTGAACCATGCAATAGAAATTGCATGGCGATAACATCTATCTTTCTGTCTAGCTCATTATCCAATTAGAGATGAATCCTTATATTGGCGCTATAACAGTAAATGGAAATATTTACTTCTACTGAAACTATAGTAAGCAGCTTCCCGGATCAGTATTTATCTGCAAGTTACTTATTTTTCAATTTTTGATTTTCAGATAAAACAAAAGGGTTTCTTTATCCTTTTTTTGCTCGTATGACGACTAAGGAAGTACCGATTGCTTTTGAATAAACATGATACAACCTTTTCATTGAGGGACGGGGGGGGGGGGGAGTTAAGAAAGCATTTTAAAAATATGATGAAATTTTCTCTTTATTCTTCTCTTTATCCCCTTAACTCCATATCTGCTAACTTTGAGTAAGTCAATAAAATATTTTCTATTCAAGCTACATTTCATTTTCAACTTTGTAATTCCTTCATACAACTTTTAATACAAGTTCTATCTTATAATTTCTTCAAGGTTCTTTAAAGGGACAGTAGGCGTAATTTCAAGTCATCCTTCAAAGCTGTGTCCAATTTACAACAGTACCATTTTAAACTTTCACTGGCCAAGGATTTCTCTACAGTTTTCCAGTAGTATTAGAGATAAATACACAGAGTTCTCTGTCCTCAATGATCAGTTTAAAGTTAAAATGGTAACGTTGTAAATTGGGCATTCTCCCTTGAATGGAGGATCACTTGAAATTACGCATACAGTCCCTTTAAACTTGAACCTAAACAAGTGAACTTTATACTTCATTTTAAACCTGAGCCCGCGATTTAAAAACTTCGGCTCGAGCCGTAATTCCTTAAACCCGACTTTAAGACCTAATCTTCGACCCAACTCTGACGACAGCTTGTGTCACGTGATTGACAGCTGCAAGATCTTCGGCTCGACTTAGGAGTTAGGCCCAAATGAAGATAAAACCGGCCTTGGTTGCTTTAAATGGAGAATAAGGCTCAATGTTGAGTCTTGAGCTGGGAACTTTTGAATGGTGGATATCGGGATTAATGCTTGGTCCACTCTTTTTCTTAATCTCTAGATTAAATAATGCTTGTTCTCCTCTTGTTATAAATCTCTTGTTCTCATAAGAACCCGGAATGTGCCAATTCCTACCAAATGGAGTATTAATGGAGTGTTTTTTGAACTCAACTCTGTTGAAAATAACATGCAGCTTGAATCCGAAAGCTCAAGTCGTAAAGGCCTAACGACAGCTTAGACCCAAGCCGTATTTTTCCGAATTTTTGAAATCGCGGGCTGTAAATATTATTATTTATGTAACTGGATAATTTTTTATACTAGTGCTACAAATCAAAATTAGAGGAGGTACGAGGTTACAAAGCCGAACCAGGGATGTCGCATATATTTTACCGTATTCTTCTGTCTAGCTCGTGGACCATGGTCATTCAGGTTCCAAATCCTAAATTTTCAAGGAAATATTAAGACCTTTATTTTCTAAAAATACTTTCCTGGTTCTAGTTTTTTAATATAATTATTTTTTATTTCAAATAATAAATTTGAATTGAATTTTAAAAGTCTTCTTCTACAAAAAATTCAGTCACGGCATTGATTTATAATCTAGAAAAACTAAAAAAGGAAATCTCTTTCAAAAGCAAAAAATTTGAAAAATAGGTAAAAAGAACCATATGATATCAACTTTTTTCTTTTATTCATAAGAAAAATAAGATTATAAATTAGTTTGTATATCTATATATCTTCGAGTAGTTTGATATAAATACATTTATATTTCTTTTTGAAATAACTTAATTACCTACTTAGAATACATTAAGAATTCATGAAGTAAAGCCTGAATTTATTTGATAAGGAAAATAGGAAGAAAACAAAGATGAAATAAAAACTACTTTGTTCAAAGCAAAATCGTCAGGACATGCACCTCTGACCCTGTAGTAAAAGTAAATTGTAGTATGGAGTGTCTGCTTTACTTACCCAATGCCTTGGCGATTCAGTACAATAGGGACCAGATAGGTTGACCCGGCTCATGGAAATCAATTATATACTACGGCTGCCCGTGAGGTAACCTTTACTCTCTTTTAAAGGGACTGTAAGTATAATTTCAAGTGACCCTTCAACAAGCAAAGATGCAAATTCTCGAATCACATCGTATCCTTAAAGGCTAGGGCTGATCAAGTATGAATTGAATATCAATCTATATTTTTGAATACTGATGTTTTTTAATTGTGTTATCCCTAAAAAAGTGACTTGTTCATATCTACATAAAGAAAACGTTTTGGAATCATCATAATCAAGCACGTTTAAGCCAAGAAAACGTTTTTGAATCATCAAAATCAAGCACGTTTAAGCCAAGAAAACATTTTGGAATCATCAGAATCAAGCACGTTTAAGCCGATAAAACGTTTCTGAATCATCAGAATCAAGCAAGTTAAAGCCAAGAAAACGTTTATGAATCATCAGAATCAAGCACGTTTTAGCCAAGAAAACATTTTGGAATCATCAGAATCAAGCACGCTTAAGCCAAGAAAACGTTTTGGAATCATCAGAATCAAGCACGTTTAGGCTGAGGAACCGGACAATATCTTTCAAATTTGAAATTACGCTCACAGTCCACTCTGGTACAGGGGTCGGCAACCTGAAAATTTGGATATTTTTCATCTTCATATGAAAGGTTATATCCTTGCTAACAAGAAAACATAATTTTGAAGTCACAAATAGTTAAGATATTAAATATTAAATGTTTAAACCATCAGGCTTCAAAGATAAGCATTAGAAAACTACAGTAGTGTATAGTTTCTTTATGAAACTTCAGTTTTGATTTTACACACAAGTGTGAGAAATTATCTGGTTTTATAATGGAAATTGTCCGGTTTTATATTGGAAATTGTCCAGTTTTATATTGGAAATTGTCCGGTAATATATGGGAAATTATCCGGTTATATATTGGAAATTATCCGGTTATATATTGGAAATTGTCCTGTAATATATTGGAAATTGTCCGGTTATATATTGGAAATTATCCGGCAATATATTGGAAATTATCCGGTTATATATTGGAAATTATCCGGCAATATATTGGAAATTATCCGGTTATATATTGGAAATTATCCGGTTTGGAAATTATTCGTTTATATATGGGAAATTGTCCGGTAATATATTGGAAATTATCCGGTTATATATTGGAAATTATTCGTTTATATATGGGAAATGGTCTGGTAATATTTATAGGAAATTATCCGGTTATATATTGGAAATTATCCGTTTATATATCGGAAATTATCCGGTTATATATTGGAAATTGTTCGGTTATATATTGGAAATTATCTGGTTATAAATTGGAAATTGTCCGGTTATAAATTGGAAACAGTTCGGTTATAAATTGAAAATTATCTGGTTATATATTGGAAATTGTCCGGTTATATATTGGAAATTATCCGGTTATATATTGGAAATTATCCGGTTATATATTGGAAATTATCCGGTTATAAATTGGAAATTGTCCGGTCATATATTGGAAATTATCCGGTAATATATGGGAAATTATCCGGTTATATATTGGAAATTATCCGGTTATATATTGGAAATTATCCGGTTATATATTGGAAATTATCTGGTTATAAATTGGAAATTGTCCGGTCATATATTGGAAATTGTCCGGTTATATATTGGAAATTATCCGGTTATATATTGGAAATTGTCCGGTTATATAATGGAAATTATCCGGTTATATATTGGAAATTGTCCGGTTATATATTGGAAATTATCTGGTTATATATTGGAAATTATCTAGTTATAAATTGGAAATTGTCCGGTTATATATTGGAAATTATCTAGTTATAAATTGGAATTTGTCCGGCCGGTTATATCTTGGAAATTCAAAACATTTTTGTTCTTCTCAATAGCTCTACAATAAGAGGAGTTATGATTGAAAAAATTTGATATATACGTGCAATTTACTTTAGTTTAACGTGGGAGTGAGGGGGGCGACTTCTATGGTTCCTTGAAATCACTGACTCGCTTAAAAGTCTGTTAAGGGAGAAGAGGAGAGGTTTATATAAAGTTTTACAAAACAAATTAAAGAGATTTATAAAGTTTTGACAAATTATCTCCTTTATTTTTATGAAGTGTGTCAGAACTTTCTAATTATAAGGATCAGAGGGCCTTTTCTTCAAGAGAAACAATGGTGTTATGCTGGAATAAATGCTGTTTGAACATACCTGTATAAAATGTATTGTACATTGTCTGAGGACATGCGTAAAACTTGTACGTATTGTGATTAAATTATATACCTGTGTAATATTGTGAATACATATTGGAACTTAACATGTAACATTTAGATTTGTAAATAGAGATCAGTTAGAATCAGAACTCCGCTTTGATTACAGTGTAGAGTGTAATTGTAACCCTCGTTGAGTATTCGGAAAGAGATCTCAGTCAGATAGAGTAAAGATCGATCAAGGGCTTGTTCGATAGCCAATAGCTTGTTTGTTATAAGGTTACGCTTGTGTCCCTGTGTGGCTTTTAGAGCCTGAGAAATAGCTTGTTTGAAAGATAGCTACACGTGTGTGGCATTTAGAGCCATTTGGGTTGTATCCTGGTTTATAATAGCTTGTTGGATAGCTACGCTTGTGTCCCTGTGTAGTATTTAGAGCCAGGTGGGTTGTAACTTGTATTCTGGTTAATGATAGCTTGTTGGATAGCTACGCTTGTGTCCCTTTGTGGCATTTAGAGCCAGGTGGGTTGTATTCTATTTGATAATAGCTTGTTGGATAGCTACTCTTGTGTCCCTTTGTGGCATTTAGAGCCAGGTGGGATGTATTCTGGTTGATAATAGCTTGTTGGATAGCTACGCGTGTGTCCCTGTGTGGCATTTAGAGCCAGGTGGGTTGTGTCATGGTTGATAATAGCTTGTAGGATAGCTACGCTTGTGTCCCTGTGTGGCATTTAGAGCCAGGTGGGTTGTGTCCTGGTTGACTTTGATAGCGGACAGATTGTACCTGGACTGATACAGTTCTGGGGACGAAGTTGTAAGAGTAAGTCATTAATTACAATGCTTCCTACATTGTTCAGGGTAAACCCTTTTTATATTCATTATAAAAATAATTCTTTGAAAAAGGTTTAAATTTTTTTTTTGGGGGGGGGGAGGGTTCAAGATAAGGAGTATAATTTTTTTCATAAATAAAGCTTCGAGTATTCTTAAAGAAATGGAGGTTAAAATTATCTTAAATGATAGGACTGAACATAGGATTTAAAAAGCATTATATCGAAAAGAAATACCATTAAAGGATATGTATAGGTTTCATACCATTGCATTCAGAACAATTTTACTCAATAATCAATATTTGAGACATTTATCTGTTTATCTGTCTATCTGTCTATCTATCTATCAGTCTACATGTCTATCTGTTTATTGTCTATCTGTCTATCTGTCTATCTGTCTATCTGTCTATTTGTCCATTTGTCCATTTGTCTATCTGTCCATTTGTCTATCTATTTATCTGTCTTTCTGTCTATCTGTCTATCTGTCTATCTGTCTATCTGTCTATCTGTCTATTTGTCCATTTGTCTATCTGTCCATTTGTCTATCTGTCTATCTGTTTATCTGTCTATATATATATTTTGATAGCAACAAATAAATATGATTTAACGTATTTGCTTCTTCCTAACTGTCTGTATTACTTTTAGAAGAGAGAATTAAGAGAAGTTTAGAAGAGGCTAAAATATTGTTGTATTATATTTGTCTATGTTATTAATTCTTGGAAATAACTTAGATTGCTTTCTGATATACTAATAAAGAACCCCCCCCCCCCTGCACGATTTCTAATATAACTTTAACTAGGCTTCCATGCAGGGACTCTTAAGTTGTAAACTTATACACACATACCATTGTTAAAAAAATGAACATTTTTTTGTTGCAGATTTTCCCGATTTTTTGGCAAGTTTTTAAAAATTCAAACGATGTCAAGGATCAGTGTTTTGTTTATTTGAGTGATATTTGTTGTTGTTGTAAGTGTACTGCAATCCCAGGTGTAAAGTTCCCACAAATCCATCTCTTATAATAATAAAAATACCAAACCAAGTTTTATCATTTCAATCTAAAGATATATTCAAAGAATTCAAAACACATCTTTTTAATGTAAAAATATATCCAATACTTAATATATATCCAAGCAATTTAAAATATATCCAAGCAATTCAAAATGTATCCAAGCAATTTAAAATATATCCAAGCAATTTAAAATATGTCCAAGCAATTTAAAATATATCCAAGCAATTTAAAATATATCCAAGCAATTTAAAATATATCCAAGCAATTTAAAATATATCCAAGGAATTAAAAATATATGCAATACCTAAAAAATATCCAAATAAATCCAAGCATTGATTAATAAAACGAAGAGGTAAAGCTTAGCTTAGATGTACACAACCGACCTCCCTATTAACCCTATTCCTGCGGGGTGAGCTTTCTAATGATGTATCATTTGTCATATTTGGACATAAAACATGGGATAGGGATAGGGTTAACATCACGATTTGTTTACGTATCTAATGCTCCACACTGTATATAGAGTGATCCTATTTCTAAGGTACAGAACCGACTACTCTATTAATTAATTTAATTATTTATTACTCTATGAATCCAAGAAAAATTAAGTATCTATTTGTTGAACCAGTTGTTCCCGTCTTACGCTTTAATTTTTTTTTAAGGAAAAAATACCAACAAAAAAAAAACAGAATAGAGGCAAAACTAAGTCTTTTCATAAAAATAATGCGTCTGAAAGAATTTTGAAAAACAAAGAAATAAAAGACGAATATTTTTAAATTAAAACAAATATTATTGCTGTAATTACAGAAATTGGAATATTCTGCAATTAATATATGCATCAGGGTGTTTAGTTTATCTTGGATTCAGGGATATATATATATATATAGTAGGGAGATTAGTTTATCTTGGATTTAGGGATATATATATATATAGTAGGGTGTTTATTTTGTCTAGGATTCAGGGATATATATATAGTAGGGTGTTTATTTTATCTCGGATTCAGGGATATATATAATAGTAGGGTGTTTATTTTATCTCGGATTCAGGAATATATATATATAGTAGGGAGTTCAGTTTATCTCGGATTCAGGAATATATATATAGTAGGAAGTTCAGTTTATCTTGGATTTAGGGATTTATATATATGTAAAGAAGGGTGTTTAGATTATCTCGGATTCAGGGATATGGGATACATATATAGTAGGGTGTTTAGTTTATCTAGGATTCAGGGATATATATATAGTAGGGTGTTTATTTTATCTCGGATTCAGGAATAAATATATATAGTAGGGAGTTCAGTTTATCTCGGATTCAGGTATATATATATATAGTAGGGAGTTCAGTTTATCTTGGATTCAGTGATATATACAGTATAGTGTGTTCAGTTTATCTTGGATTCAGTGATATATACAGTTGTGTGCTCAGTTTATCTTGGATTCAGTGATATATACAGTATAGTGTGTTCAGTTTATCTTGGATTCAGTGATATATACAGTAGTGTGTTCAGTTTATCTTGGATTCAGGGATATATACAGTAGTGTGTTCAGTTTATCTTGGATTCAGTGATATATACAGTAGTGTGTTCAGTTTATCTTGGATTCAGGGATATATACAGTAGTGTGTTCAGTTTATCTTGGATTCAGTGATATATACAGTATAGTGTGTTCAGTTTATCTTGGATTCAGTGATATATACAGTAGTGTGTTCAGTTTATCTTGGATTCAGTGATATATACAGTATAGTGTGTTAAGTTTATCTTGGATTCAGGGATATATACAGTATAGTGTGTTCAGTTTATCTTGGATTCAGGGATATATACAGTATGGTGTGTTCAGTTTATCTTGAATATCTGAATAATTTCCTTGTTGTTCACCCTGTATGGATACTAAAAAAGAAAATATTGTATTACTTGAGAAAATATATGAATGTAAGATAATTCAATAATAAATGAGAGTGAGCGACAATCGTTAGATAATATACGACTGAGAAACTAATAAACAACTCAAGACTACCCACCCACCCACCACCAACGATTCTACACTCTGCACGAAAAACTAAAGGTTGTAAAAAAAATCCTAGAACACTAAGCATAAGAATTTTTTCATACGTTCTTGCGAGCCTGCGTAATACAAACTTAGAAAACGAAGTGCATCAGCTGTTTGTATCGGAATATTTTGACTCACATTTTGATCTTTCATTAAAATTCGCCAATAATAGCTAAAGCGACTTTATATATTTAAATATTTTAAACAAAAATCCCAACAAGAAAGTAAAAATAAAATAGCAAATACGAATTTAAGAGGGGAATTCGATGTAAAGTTAAAATTCATTTACCCGACCTTTAATTCACAGCGAGTCGCATGTTCCAACTTTTTCTAGCCATTACTATTCCAACAGTTAAAAACGAAAAAATTTAAAATTAATTTAAAAAGTCAGAACAGAACAGAACAGAAAATTTCTTTAAGGATTAAAAAATCTTTAACAACAAAGCCGTTAATGGTATACCCAAAGAGAATAGAATCTATTCTCTTTGGGTATATTAATTTTGTTAACAGTTTATAATAAAGAAGAGGACATTTAAAACATCAAAAAGCATTTGAAAAAACATACACAATTCATAGTTTTCAGTGTGAAAAAATATAGTCAAATTTTTTTTAAAACGTTTCAAGACAAATTTTTATACCTTTTAATTACCACATTTAGTGCAAAGTAAGAATTTACGATGAATTGATCTTACATATTTTTCCCTATTGTAACTTTTTTTATAAGTAAAAAAGAAATTAATGAGATTCTTTGCAAGTTCAATTCTTAGAAAATGCGGATTCCTTAATTGGATAAAGGGTTTGCTTCTTAGAAACATTTTTCTTTTATTCTTTAAAAGGCAGTTACATAGCATCGTGATTTCAAAAGCCACAATATTTTCTTTTAGTAATTTTTTTATTTTACAATAAACTTATCAACTACAAATTCTCTCTGAGAACTCCAACAATAGTATTTATCTGGACAAAAAGAAAATAAGAAAATTTAATTTTCATAATGGATCCAAACCATTAAAAAGGAATTAGGACCAATCCATTGAGTAGGAAATAGGATCCATTCATTGAGTAGGAAATAGGATCCATCCATTGAGTAGGAAATAGGATCTATCCATTGAGTAAGAAATATGATCCATCCAAGGAGTAGGAAATAGGATCCATTCATTGAGTAGGAAATAGGATCCATTCATTGAGTAGGAAATAGGATCCATTCATTCAGTAGGATATAGGGTCCATTCCTTGAGTAGGAAATAGGATCCAACTATTTAGTAGGAAATAGGATCCATTCATTCAGAAGGAAATAGGATCCATCCATTGAGTAGGAAATAGGATCCATCCATTGAGTAGAAAATAGGACCCATTCCTTGAGTAGGAAATAGGATCCATCTATTTAGTGGGAAATAGGATCCATTCATTCAGTAGGAAACAGGATCCATCCATTGAGTAGGAAATAGGATCCATTCATTGAGTAGGAAATAGGATCCATCCATTGAGTAGGAAATAGGACCTATACCTTGAGTAGGAAATAGGACCTATACCTTGAGTAGGAAATAGGATCCATCCATTGAGTAGGAAATAGGACCCATTCCTTGAGTAGGAAATAGGATCCATTCATTGAGTAAGAAATAGGATCCATTCATTGAGTAGGAAATAGGATCCATTCATTGAGTAGGAAAAAGGATCTATTCATTGAGTAGGAGATAGGATCCATTCATTGAGTAGGAAATAGGACCCATTCATTGAGTAGGAAATAGGATCCAACTATTTAGTAGGAAATAGGATCCATTCATTGAGTAGGAAAAAGGATCCATCCATTGAGTAGGAAATAGGATCCATTTATTGAGCAGGAAATAGGATCCATCCATTGAGTAGGAAATAGGACCCATTCCTTGAGTAGGAAATAGGATCCATCCATTGAGTAGGAAATAGGACCCATTCCTTGAGTAGGAAATAGGATCCATTCATTGAGTAGGAAATAGGATCCATTCGTTGAGTAGGAGATAGGATCCATTCATTGAGTAGGAAATAGGATCCATTCATTGAGTAGGAAATAGGATCCATCCATTGAGTAGGAAATAGGATCCATTCATTGAGTAGGGAATAGGATCCATCCATTGAGTAGAAAATAGGATCCAACTATTATGGAGGAAATAGGATTCATCCTTTTATTATATTAAATAGGACCAATCCATTGAGCAGGAAATAGGATTCAACTTTTTTATCATAGGAACAGCGTCAGGAAAACAACCATTGATGAAACTCAAGAGTTAGAATTCTTTAAAAATCTAAAACTATTACATATCTAATTATATATAGGTAATTCATAACTGAAAGGTTCTTTAGTCTTTTTTATTCTGTTTTTCTTCAATATCATTATATTTATATTACTGTTCTAAAATGAAATATGAAAGATAAGAGGTTTTATCCCGTTTTTACCCAATAAAGTGGACATTGCTGAGTTGTAATGAAGGCACCATATTTCCTTAACGTTTTCCACCAGTACACAACACAGTCGAGGTAGGGCTGGCCAAAGTGGCAGTAAATAAACGGAAGTTTAGGAAAATTAACGGAAGAGTCTGTTAAAAACTGACAAAATAACGGTGACTTTCGTCCTTTTTCCTGCTTAAAAATGAATGACACTTGCAGAAGGTTTAAAATTATTTGCTAAGTATTTTGATGTTCTTCAATCTCTTCTTCTGCCCCCCCCCCGCGGCGCTTATTATAGACTTTTATATAAAATGATGCTTTTGGGTGTTATAATGTTTTTGAAATTTGAATGTTGTCTTCAATTATATTTCAGCTATTTTTACATGAAATAATCGTTAACGGCTGGCACCGTTAACGATTTCGAAAATATTTCCCGTTAACGCTGGTAATAATATTAAGATTGTGAAGGAACGAAAGCTTTATATAATAAAGGAAAATACCTTAATATAAATGTTAACGAACGGCTTGAAAAAAGTTTTAAAAAACCCAGCCCTATGTAGAGTTGGAGAAAATCTGGGAAGCTTTGTTTAGTTTATGTTATGCAGTGTACTGTACACTGTGATTTGGTAATAAAGCTGCAGACATGTTTAAATCGTTGGGCAACGGTAGCATTCCGAGCCTTTCTTTTTATTTGTGAACAAATAAAACGTCATTCATTCGCAAACGATACGCAATTGCACACAAAAAAATCACAATTTATATTTCCGATACAGAGCGTCCCATATCATATTAGATTATCTCCAATCTTTAACGCCAAAATACGCACATAATACTCAAAAAATCTAGCATTTTCTGCAAAAAAAATTTCTATAAGTCTAATTAAATTTTTTAAAATGATTCATTCTTATTAAATTTTCTGGTTTCTCCCGAAAATTGTAATTTAGACCCATTGACGCGGTCTAATTTCATGTGGGACACCCTGTATATTAAACGAAGGAAATTGTCAGAATGCAGCACTTTTCCAGGTAGAAAAACGACGGGTATTGCATTTTAGCCTCATAGTCATAATCAAATTCATAATCTATTTTTACAACCTTAAAATATCGAGAAGTAGATCAGAAAATCATCTAAAATGTTAAACGCTCTTTAAAAATTCACTGTATTTTTAAAGATTGATCTGTAGATCAGCTGTGTAAATGTCGTTGTATGCACAATCTACAGGGTGTCCCACAAAACGTGACAGTTGAGAGATAATTAAATATTATTTTTGACCTTTGCAATAACTTGGCATTCATTTGTCAAAATCTTAGAAGTAAAACTTTTGAATTAACAGACTCAAAATTACCCTTGGGCAGGAATTTCCAAAATGGTCTGCATTTTTTTGTGCTTTCAATATCACCGAAGAAATGAAGAATTCCTTTAAGATTTTGACAATTTTGAATTCATTAAATAAACTTTAAATCGGAATGAAATTCTTCATATCTCCTGTAACATTGACAGCAAACTAATGGTAGACCACATTTTGTAAATGCCAGGGCTATGAGAGTTTTGTGGTTATTGTTTCAAGAATGATACATGTTAAAGTAGGTTGACAACTTAATGTCACCAAAAGATGACTTTCAAGTCGTCTTGCTGCTGTCTTGTTTCGTGGAACACCCTGTATCTTTATATATGAATACTGAATTTACTGTCTTGTTTCGTGGAACACCCTGTATCTTTATATATGAATACTGAATAAACGGCCCTTTACTCTGAATTGACCCTAAGACATCCACACAGTTATTGTAAGAATGATAAATGTTGAGAGAGTGGTCACATTGTCACATTTGTCATATTTTGTCACATTTGTCAGGATTTCCTATTCCGTATCTTGCACTCAGCATTCCAATTCTTTCAACCCTTTTTCATTGCTTTATTTTACATATTAACATGTCATGTACGAAACCCATTTATTTTCTATGTATCGGATACGATCAAATAAGATACAGGATTATCCGCAAAGAACGGGATTTAAAAAAAGATGCATCAATTTGAAGGTTCTGCCTAAATGGTATTTTAAAAGCTTTAACATCCGTTAAACTAATGTTGAAATCATACATTGATTTTAACTGTTTAACCTAGTTAGTTAGCCCTAGTAGGCTTCCACCACGTTAAACTAATGTCGAAATCATACATTGATTTTAACTGTTTATTTGTACGTTTAGCCGTAGTAGGCTTCCGCCACGTCAAACTAATGTCGAAATCATACATTGATTTTAACTGTTTAACCCTATGCTTAGCCCTAGTAGGCTTCCACCACGTTAAACTAATGTCGAAATCATACATATTGATTTAAACTGTTTAACTGTACGCTTAGCCCTAGTAGGGTTCCACCACGTCAAACTAATGTCGAAATCATACATTGATTTTAACTGTTTAACCGTACGCTTAGCCCTAGTAGGCTTCCACCACGTCAAACTAATGTGGAAATCATACATTGATTTTAACTGTTTAACCGTACGTTTAGCCCTAGTAGGCTTCCACCACGTTAAACTAATGTCGAAATCATACATATTGATTTAAACTGTTTAACCCTATGCTTATCCCTAGTAGGGTTCCAGCACGTTAAACTAATGTCGAAATCATACATTGATTTAAACTGTTTAGCCGTACGCTTAGCCCTAGTAGGGTTCCACCACGTCAAACTAATGTCGAAATCATACAATGATTTTAACTGTTAAACCGTATGCTTATCCCTAGTAGGCTTCCACCACGTTAAACTAATGTGGAAATCATACATTGATTTTAACTGTTTAACCGTACGTGTAGCCCTAGTAGGCTTAACCCACGTTGTAAACTGCACAAAAGATTGAAATCATACATTTTTAAAATCTGAACTTCTAATATTGGAGAGCTCTGGATCGAGAAGAACAAAAATGTTTTAATTTTAATATCTACCGGATACATTTGCTATTCTCAAACTTGCGTGTAAAATGAAAACTACAGAAGCTTCTTATCCCCCCAGGAGCTATGAGGCCACTAAGTCGTTCCAGTAATGTTACATAAACTTGACAGCTTCACCTTCAGTCTAGTTCAGTGTTCATTTACATTTAATGATATTTTAGAAAAGTTGAAACTTTTTTTCCTGTTTACTTTTGAAAATTCTACTGTAAATTGACAGAATTCCATAGAAAATTAGATTTTACAGAAAAATTCCTCTTCTCTTCCTCCTTTGAAGATTCCCGTAGGTTTTGCTAACTATCTATCTTAGTTCCTCCCTAATATAATCTTCAATTTGATGTATTCATGTTGTATAAAGCTTAAATCAAAATGGATGACTTGATCAAATTAAAGTATATAAATTTTAGATGGATCTATCCATCAAAATTAACACAATGTTTAGATTATGTTTACATAATCCCAAAGAAATTGGGTCTTTGCCACAAGCTCAAATTTTTTGCCTGATGGTGCTATCCTTTGATATTTTGAACTGACACTTATTGATCTAACAGAATTCATTGTTTGAAATATCAAAGGTCTTCGACATTGGGTTGCAAAGATAAAGGGATTAGAAAATCAGAGTTTGTGAAAAAGAGTCAATTCCTTTAATGATATTTGGCAGTTTTTTTATGTTCACATTTAGTAAACTTCAAAATTTTTGAACGGACTGTGTCCAAACTTTTTTATGTCTAAAATTGTTGTTAAAAGTAAAATTAACAATTACAATTTGTTCAAGACAGACTGTTAAAAAAGCAATTTAAAAGCATAGAGTTATGAGTCTATCTTGTCTAATTTGATGTCCTACTTAAACGTCAACACAGTTTTTGTTGAGCCTCACATGACCCCAGAGAAGATTTATAGCAGGTCAAAGTTTGAGGATTTAACTTTTAAAAAAATCTGTATTTTTAAAAATTTAAAAATTTCCCACATCAAAACAGAAAAATTTACAAAAATGTAGAGCATTGATATCTGAAGTTTTTTTGTAAAGTTTAAAACAACATTGACCATCTGATTCAGAAAATGTTTTCAAGATATAAAGATATCTTAAATTTCCCAACTTGTGTCATGGTATTTAAGTTTTGTAAACAAAGTTTAGCTTGGTTCAATATCTCTCACAAACAAATGTAGGAAAGATAATAGTTCNGAGGGGAAGGTGGGTGAAGAAAGTGAAGGATGGGAGGGGAAGGTTGAAGGAAGTGGAGAATGGCGTGGAAGGTTCAGAGGGAGTAAAAAAAAAGATAGAGATATCGAGAGTGGAAGGGTGGAAGAAATGAAGGAAGAAAGGAAGCAAGGAAGGAAGGAAGGAAGGAAGTAAGGAAGAAAGGAAGGAAGGAAGGAAGAAAGGAAGGAAGTAAGCAGAAAATTGAAGATAAAATTGAAAGGACAGTTTTCCTTTGATTGCAACTATTGTTGGGAAATTGCCCTTTCAACCTTTTCCTTAAACCGGATCTCTCTACTTATATCTATCTATCTCATCTATCTCTCTTCTCTATATATCTATCTATCTTCTCATCTATATCTCTTATCTCTATATATAGATCTATCTACTTATATATCTCATGCTGATGTTGATGTTGATGTTGATGTTGATGTTGATTTTGATGTTGATGTTGATGTTGATTTTGATGTTGATGTTGATGTTGATGTTGATGTTGATGTTGATGTTGATGGTATCCAGTGAACCATGATTAAAGTTTAAATTTGAGCACTTTACTCTAGTTCAAATACTTCCATTTTAAAGTTCAAATTCAGTTGATAACTAGCTAGGGTGGAAATTGTAATTGTAAATGAAGTTTGTTACCAACAAACAGGAAATTTACTGCAGTTCAATTTATATTTCTATATTTTTTTTGCTTAATTCATTTTGTTGGCAAATCTGTAAAACATTGTTGGAGCCTCGTTAGGTCTGTAGGAGGAGAACGGCTAGGTTAGGTCTGTAGGAGGAGAACGGCTAGGATTTAAACTTCCCGTAATTTTTTTACACGTTTTGAAAATAAGCATTATGCAGACTTTTTTTAAAGTTAAAGTTTAAAGAGCCGATTGGGCAAAACTTTATTTACGCCATTTCATAGTTTTGAAGCTAATGTATGCCTTTAGACGATTTTTTATGTATTTAAAGAGGCTTAAAGACAGGAGGGTATTGCGCCAAGCGTTTTCATTATACAGGGATACCCACAAAGGATGAGACTTTACAGACGACTCTACCGAAATTATACCATCTGATTCCTTATATTCAAGATTCTCTAAACTTATGTTTTTCGTTGTCCAATCGTTAAAAAAGCCAAACAAAGGACCCAGTTCAACCTTGGAATCGTCAAATTGAAGTCGTTTTTACAGTCTCATCCTTTGAGGGTAACCCTGTATAGTGTATATGCATTACCTTGGCTGTTTTTGTTTCCGTGAACTTTGAATCGGCCAAGCTGTTTGTAACTAATGTTTAGCAGGACTTGCTATATATAGCTGAAATATGTTTTATTATCTTTAAACTTTATAAATTTAATAATAAAAATATTTAATTGAAAATCTTTAGCAATTAAATCCAATTATAGCTTATTTTTTACTTTTATTCGATCACTTCTGCAAAACGTGCACTCTAGAATTTTTATAGTAATTTTAAAGACACAAATGCTAAAATAATGCATAAAATACTAAAAAATAATGCTAAAATAATGCATAAAATACTAAAAAAGCTTCAAAGTATTAGCAACTACATTACACATTAATACAATGAATTGAATTCTAAAATTGTCTGTAGATAGTTCAAAAACTGTATTGAATTTTAAAAAATTCTCTTTAAATAAAATTTTCTTCGAAGTCAAGAAGTTTCAAGTTAAAAGCCTTAAAAAGAGTGATACCGTAGCTAAAAAAAATCGGATGTGCGAGGGAGCGGGGTGGGGCGGGGTTACTGTTTAGGTTGGGGAAAGGAGGGGGTGTTTAGACTTTAATTAAAGAAGTTTAAGTACTGAAAACTAAAACACTTGAATTTATATTCTAAATTTTCAAGACATCACCTCTACTAGTTAGATCTTGTTCTTTAATTACATTTAAATTCTAGGGAATTGGTTCTTAAACTTTCGAACAATTCTTTTAAATTTTAAACTAACAAATTACACAACTAGTTCGAATTTTCATTTAAATATTTCTATGGTAATACAAGTATATGGACCCAGGTATCCCAACAAAAAGACTGTAACCATAAATCCAATTTGGTTCCATCTAGCGGCCAATGTTAAACTAATCATTAGTTCCAATATTCGCCGCCCTTGTACAGTGTATTATGGCGCTGCATGTCCTAGTTGTTTATTTTTTCTCTTATTGACAGAACCCTTATTAAGAGACTCTAGGGTAATGGTTGGGTATAGAAAGGGACAGACAATTCCTTGGCTCGTTTTTCAAAGGTTCTTAAGGTTTTTGGACTTTTGAGATAACAAATAAAGTTCTATTATTTCATAACTACAATTCTGTAAAATTTTGCACGAGGAAAAAAAGCAAATGTTGAAAATAAACGATTTTTCAATTTGTTGAACTTCTCCGATTTTGCTTAAAATACCTTGTAAGCTTAACCCCATTCCCGCTGGGGGGGGGGGGTCAATTTGACCCCCCCCCTGTAGTTTTTTTTACATAACTGAAAAAGTAATGGTCTGAGGCTGTTGAAATTTTCTGACTTTTCTTACATACCCAAAGCCCTCCCTTTAGGCCTAAAACCGGGCTTTAATACTAACTGCCTGAGTCCTGAGGCACACTGCCTGAATGACTGCTTTTGCCTGTAGCAAACATCTTTGTTTTGACCCACTTTCACTTGTCAGATTTTGATAAAATTTAGCTTTTTGGAAAGCCTATGACATAAGGAAACGGACTGCACAAGTTTTGCGAAAAAAAAATTGCAAATTTTTTGCAAACAACCTGTTAAAGGAAATTTGCACATTTTTAGTTTTTCTTGATTAAAAATCAGGTTATTTAAAATTTTGCAAAAATTTTTGCATATTTGAAATGGCATGGTCAAGGGCTTTTCAAAAATGTATAATTTGTCATTTTTTGGACAAATTTTTTTTTGCAAACATTTTTACTATAAAACTGGATTTTGCGATAAAAAATTCAATTTTCGCAAATTTGCAGTTTTTTTGCAGATTCTAAAAGTAGAGCACAAGAGCTTTCTAATGATGTATCATTTGTCATATTTGGACATAAAACATTGGATTTAGAGGGGGGGTCAAATTGACCCCCCCCCAGCGTATCCTGGTTTTCAAGTACCCCAGAGGAGATAGGGTTAACAAATCAAGTTATAGCCCACCTACGCCTACATATGGTAAGAAACGACTTTGCAACAAACTCTGGTTTCTACTCACTATATCTTTGCAACCTGATAGTGAAAACCTTTGATATTTTAAAATATGAATTCTGTCAGTTCAAATGTTCAAGTAATTTAAGTTTGAAATGTCAAAGGTTTAAAGTATCAGGTGGCTAAGATATAGTAATTAGAAAATTTGAGGTTGTGTCAAAGGCTCAATTCCTTTGCGCAACTTCTTCATTAATTTAGATTATGAATCAGTTAATTTAGTAAATTTAGATCATTAATCAGTCAATTTAGATTGTAAATAAGTTAATTTAGATTATTTATCGATTAATTTAGATTATTAATCAGTTAGTTTTGATTATTAATCAATTAATTTAGATTATTAATCAGTTACTTTAGATTATTAATCAGTTAATTTAGATCATTAATCAATTAATTTAAATTATTAACCAGTTAATTTAGATTATTGATCAGTAAATTTAGATTATTAACCAGTTAATTAAGATTATTATTCAGTTAGTTTAGATTATTAATCAGTTAATTTAGATTATTATTCAGTTAATTTAAATTATTAACCAGTTAATTTAGATTATTAATCAGTTAATTTATATTATTCATCCGTTAATCTAGATTATTACTCAGTTTATTTAGATTATTAACCAGTTAATTTAGATTATTATTCAGTAAGTTTAGATAATTAATCAATTAATTTAGATTATTAACCAGTTAATTTAGATTATTAATCTGTTAATTTAGATTATTAATCAGTTAATTAGATTATTATTCAGTTAATTTATATTATTAACCAGTTAATTTAGATTAATAATCAGTTAATTTATATTATTAATCAGTTAATCTAGATTTTTAATCAGTTTATTTAGACTATTAACCAGTTAATTTAGATTATTATTCAGTAAGTTTAGATAATTAATCAGTTAATTTAGATTATTAACCAGTTAATTTAGATTATTAGCCAGTTAATTTAGATTATTAATCAGTAAGTTTAGATAATTAATCAGTTAATTTAGATTATTAATCAGTTAGTTTAGATTATTTATCAGTTAGTTTAGATTAATAATCAGTTAATCTAGATTATTAATCAGTCTATTTAGATTATTAACCAGTTAATTTAGATTATTAATCGGTTGATATAAATTATTTATCAGTTAATTTAGATTATTAATCAGTTGATTTAGATTAATAATCAGTTAGTTTAGATCATTATTTAGTTAGATTAGATTATTAATCAGTTAGTTTAGATTATTAATCAGTTAATTTAGATTATTAACCAGTTAATTTAGATTATGTATAAGTTAATTTAGATTATTAACCAGTTAAATTAGATTATTGATCTGTTAGTTTAGATTTTTTATCAGTTAATTTAGATTATTAATCAGTTGATTTAAATTATTAATCAGTTAATTTAGGAGAAATTTTAGAAGGAGGGAAGTGTAGGGGAGCGGGGGGAGTCAGCGAAAGAGTACTGAATGCAGTAAGGTGGGGGATTGTATGTTCCCCCCTGTCCCTAACAATCTAAGAAATCAAAGGATAAAGTGGATTAAAGAAGGGGACTCAAACTTTTCTCGGAGTTGTTTAAACACGTCATCCTTAGTTTCAGAAAACATTGATATTAGATATTTTATTAAATTGAATGGAAATTTTTATCCACACACTTTCCACTGTTGGATACTCTTACTACCGTACATTGATCTCAATATTAATAGTGGACACTTTAGATTTTAGAATCTATAAAAATATACTTTTTCATATATTCCTCTGATCAAAGCTCCCTTCAAACCCTGACTGGGTACGATTATACTATGCAGGATATCAAATAAGGCTTAAATTAATCTGCAGATTAATAAAAGATCGAGATCAAGCATTGATCTCGATATTCACAATACAAGAATTCCATTCAAACTCTAAATAATTAAATCGTTTATTTGGGAGCAAAAAGTGGATGATTGCCAATTAAGTGATAACAAATCGCTAATGTTCAATAACAAATCGCTCAATAAGCAATAAACAGTTGGATATCACTAAAAAAGCAATTTGTATTTTTTAATACAAATCTATAAACTGGTAGATATCTGCCTTGCTGGTCTATAAACTAGTAGATACCTGCCTTGCTGATCTATAAACTGGTAGATATCTGCCTTGCTGGTCTATAAACTAGTAGATACCTTCCTTGCTGATCTATGAACTGGTAGATATCTGCCTTGCTGGTCTATAAACTAGTAGATACCTGCCTTGCTGATCTATAAACTAGTAGATACCTGCCTTGCTGGTCTATAAACTGGTAGATACCCCTGCCTTGCTGAACTATAAACAAGTAGATACCTTCCCTGCATGTGTATAAACTGGTAGATACCTGCCCTGCATATGTATAAACTGGTAGATACCTGCCCTGCTGGTCAATAAACTAGTATATACCTATCCTACTGGTTTATAAACTAGAAGATACCTGTCCTGAATTTATATAAACTGGTAGATAAACAAGTAGGTATCTGCCCTGTTGGTCTATAAACTGATAGACAAATACCCTGCATGTGTACAAACTAGTAGATTCATGCACTGCTGGTCTAAAAACTAGTAGATACCTTCACTAAGGATTGTGTATTCCTTGAATGACCAGTATAAGAAGAAGAGCTCTTTACAGTGTAACTGAATTACCGCGGAACCCTTTAAAGTTGAAAGAAGCTGAGAAGATAAGAGAAAAAGGGGGGGGGGGGGGGGGGAGTAAACTTCAAGAACACAAAACAAGGCTTCTTCAGGTTCAGGGTTTCAATTCTTATCCTGTGTTTTCCGAAATGTGTTAAACGGAAGCACGTTTAAACTTTACTTTACAGTGTACTGAAATGTACTGTACTGTACTGTACTGTACTGTACTGTACTGTACTGTACTGTACTGTACTGTACTGTACTGTACTGTACTGTACTGTACTGTACTGTACTTTACCGTACTGTACTGTACTCTACTGTGCAGTACTGTACTGTACATACTTTACTATCTACTTAAAAAGAATTTGAATATTTGAAGAAAGAAATGGACAGCAGGTTTGAATGGATTTTAAATAGGCCCTATGGAGTCCCTCCTTTAAAAAACTGAGTTTGTTTTTGTTTTAAACAAGATACATTATAAATAGAATTTGATTGAATATATTTACATTTTTTAACTTAAAATGAGTATGTATGTTAACGGAGGATTATCTAATTATCAAACTCAATATGTTTGCGTTTATGAACAGTTTAAAAAATAATTCATTTAACTCTCTGACAAAACTGTATAAATGATTGTAGTACTGAGTCCGAAGCTAACGAATTTAAGCCGCGTTTCAAATTTGAGACGCTGTTGGTTCCACTTAAAATTGTATTCAGTGTTTCAAGATCTAATCCGGCGCTCAAATAGAACCGGTTTTTGGTGGTTCAGCAAAGCGGTTTAAATATTAAAGTCTGAATAATTATGTTCATATATTAACAGTGTTTAGATTGAAGAGATTACCGTTACAAGATCAGCGTGCGCAGGAAGATGAATTAAAATTTTTAAAGGTATTTTCAAAATTTTTAAAAACATGTTTAAAAGTTTAAACTCATAAAAAGCTAAATTAAAAAAAAAGATGAAATCAAGTCAGGGTTATATTTTCATCTTATAAATGTGGTAACACCGTTGAAACGGTTTTGATTTTCTTCAGATTAAGAAACTTTAGCTGACAGAAAGTGTAACCTTTTATGCTAATTAGCAGCTTAAATGAATTTTTTAAAATGTCTTTAATTGAGTCTTTGCCACAAACTCAAATTTTCTAATCTCTATATCTTTGCAATCTAATATTGGAAACCTATGATATTTTAAACTTTTACTATTTGATCTAGCAGAATTTATAATTTGAAATACTAAGGTCTACTACTTAGGGTTGCAACGATGAAGTGACTAGAATATTAGACTGAACTGTGCTTACATCCATATATTCGTCTATTACTGTGTGTATATTATGAATTGTTAATTATTCCAAGTTCTGTAATTACAATATGTAATATGTAAGGGGAGAATAGAAGGTTGGGATTAGAAATGTGGAGGAATAAGGATGGGGGAAGGCACAGTAGTATATCATGAACTGTTTGGAAACAAACTGTCAAATGACCCACACACTGCTGCAAATGGACCATTACGTTTTAAGTCAAAATCCCTAAACTTTTTTTTCGGAATATATTAATATGCAATCTACTAAGTTACAATCTCATTTTTAAGAATTTGTAGAAATTAATTAATTTTTTTTGCGATGTTTTTAACCGTAAATGGCAGGGTCCCGCAATTTTGTGAATTAGCTGAACATTTAACCCTATTCCCGCTGGGGGGGGTGTTTTAAAATCTGAGACCTTAGTAAACTGTACTATGTCCTACTAGCAGAAGGGCCCGGCATTGCCCGTGGAAAAAAATGTGAAAAAAAAATTCGAATGACTGAGAGTCCACAAAAAATTTCAGCCCAATCGGCCAAGAAAAGCAGATTATAGTCTGGAAACGAAATTTGCACTTGATTTTTAGACAGCTGTAAATGCATTTTTATTATATGAGTTTTAAAAAAATGGATTTGTTAAAAATTTCCTTGGCGGCTTTTACTAAAAATTGAGTAAAGAACTCAGTACACTATTTAAATATATATTCCAAAGAAAAGTTTATAGGTGTTTTTACAGCAGCGTGCCCAAAAAAAACAAACTGTCAAATGATCCAACTACCTTAGAACTGAACTTTTTCTTCCTTTTATAAGAATATTAAGCAGCGCATACGCTACACTTTCTTATGTCGATAAAATTCATTCCCATTGTCTTTGTAAATCATAAATACTTATGTGTGAGTTCAGTTTTCGGTGGTGTAAATACAGTGTAGGTCGCAACCTCTCAAGCAAAAATCGCTAAAATCAAGTACCTTATGGTTCTAAAATGTGTTGCAACCTCTCACGCAAAAATCGCAAAAATCAAGTACATAGTTCTAAAGTGTGTTGCAACCTCTCACGCGAAAATCGCTAAAATCAAGTACCTTATGGTTCTAAAATGTGTTGCAACCTCTAACGCAAAAATCGCTAAAATCAAGTACCTTATGGTTCTAAAATGTGTTGCAACCTCTAACGCAAAAATCGCTAAAATCAAGTACCTTATGATTCTAAAATGTGTTGCAACCTCTCACGCGAAAATCGCTAAAATCAAGTACCTTATGGATCTCAAATGTGTTGCAATCTCTAACGCAAAAATCGCTAAAATCAAGTATCTTATGATTCTAAAATGTGCTGCAACCTCTAACGCAAAAATCGCTAAAATCAAGTACCTTAAGATTCTAAAATGTGTTGAAAATTTTAGAAAAGTTGAGTTTGGGGTAAAGTTTTATTTTCTTTCAACGATTTTCATCTTATTAATTTTTTAGAGAATCGGCGAATTTTCCAAATTTTCTTAAATTGACAGATTTAAAAGCAAAATATTTGAATACTGACCGGCCATAAACCATCCAATATAAGGGTCAAGCAACTTTTATTTTGTACACAAACATAAACTATGCTATCAAATGAATTTATTTTTTGATTAATAATTCTTCTCCCCCCCTCCCCCCCTCCCGACCTTTCAGCTGAGAACTGTTTATCTCCCTCAAGCCATAAACATTTTAACCTTAATTAATCCTGTCTTTACAAGGGATACAAGGGTATTGGATCAGATTGAATAAGAAAGGGGGGGGGGGGGGGTAAATAAAATTTTGTTCTTAAAATGAAGGAGAGGGGGTCTGAGGCGGCCCCCTAGAGCTTTTCCCCAAACACTCTTGACTCTCTGGAAAGAATATTTTGCAGATTGTTAAAAGTTTTTCTTTTTAATTAGTATTGGAAAGGTTGCAAGACCAGAAGGTGATTAAAAAAATCTTAATAGCTCATCATTTTGATCTATATTATCTTTAAAAACTTTATCTATGAATCCTCAAGTTTTACTTTTGAAAATCCCGTAAAGGTTGAGATGTAAACTTGTGCAAATATTATCTCACATCAATTGATGTAAAATGGAAACATAACTTTTCCGAAAAAAATTTTAATTTTGTTTTAAACACTTACTTGCATCGGTCCTAACCATCTAATTTTAAAACAATCATTGGATTTATAACATTTCAACTCCATACACTTTGTCTCTAAGGCCCTTTTCATAGAGGGTGGGGAGGGGGTGGACGCCACACAAAGATGAGAACCCCCCCCCCTTTTCAGGGTTATTTGGTTTTGGGGATTGAACCTTGTTAAAAAAAATCAGGTTGTGTCAAAATTCTTTTAAGAAATTGTATCTAAAAACAAAAACACAAAAACGTACACTTTTTCAATTTCCGATCTTTTGTCTTCAAAATAATTTATGTTAACGTCCACATGAACATTTTATTTAAAAAAACTCGTTATAACAATTCATATCTCTGTTCTTAAAACAATTGCTCTTTTGGTTGTTATTATCCGTCCAGTTATCAACTATTTATTTATAACTACAAATCTAATATAAATTGTGGTAACCATTAGATTTAGTGTGGTAACTATCAGGTTTAATGTGGTAAATATCATGTTTAATGTGGAAACCATTAGGTTTAGTGTGGTAACCATCAAGTGTAATGTGGTAAACATTAGATTTGATGTGGAAACCTTCAGGTTTAATGTGGTAAATATCATGTTTAATTTGGAATCCATCAGGTTTAATGTGGTAACCATCAGGTTTAAAGTAGTAACCACCAGGTTTAATGTTGTAACTATTAGGTTTAATGTGGTAACCATCAGGTTTAATGTGGTAATCATCAGATTAAATGTAGAAACCATCAGGTTTACTGTGGTAACCATCAGGTTTAATGTGGTAACCATCAGGTTTAATGTGGTTACCATCAGGTTTAATGAGGTAAATATCAGGTTTAATGTAGTAAACATCAGGTTTAATGAGGTAAATATCAGGTTTCATGTGGTAAATACCAGGTTTAACGTGGTAACCATCAGGTTTAATGTAGTAATCAGCAGGTTAAACGTGGTAACCATCAGGCTTCATGTGGTAACCATCAGGTTTAATGTGGTTACCACCAGGTTTAGTGTGGTAACCGTCAGGTTTACTGTGGTAACCATCAGGTTTAATTTTGTAACCATCAGGTTTAATTTGGTAACCATCAGGTTTAATGAAGTAAATATCAGGTTTAATGTGGTAACCCTCAGGTTTAATGTGGTAAATATCAGGTTTAATGTGGTAACCATCAGGTTCAATGTGGTAGCTATCAGGTTTAATGTGGTAACCATTAGGTTTAATGTGGTAGCTATCAGGTTTAATGTGGTAACCATCAGGTTTAA
Organism: Eurytemora carolleeae; assembly: GCF_000591075.1. NCBI lineage: Eukaryota > Metazoa > Arthropoda > Copepoda > Calanoida > Temoridae > Eurytemora > Eurytemora carolleeae. The sequence continues at coordinate 6,591 of NW_019397599.1, read as the reverse complement.
TGTGGTGACTATCAGGTTTAATGTGGTAAACATCAGATTTAAAAATTTAATTGAATTCTGGTAACATTAATTTGTGTGTATTTTTGTTTTTAAAATAAATATTCCCTGTTTTTATACTGAGGTTTCATTAGCATATTTCTTCAGTTTAAGATTAGAATTTAATCTTAGTTTGCAAATATCTTGGCAACCATTTAGAAACTTGATAAATTCTGCAGCATTGACAAACAAAACAAACATCCTTTCTTAAACAATCCTTCCAGAAAGATTTTTATTCCAAGTTATATATGTATAAATATTTATATCCGAGTCAAGAACTGAATCCTCTTTTATTTCTTTATTCCCTGTATTTGTCCCTGTACCCCGTGTATCCGTTTATCCCTGGATCCCTGTATCCCTGTATCCCTGTATCCCTGTACCCCTTGTATCCGTTTGTCCCTGTATTCCTGTATCCGTTTATCCCTGTATCCCTGTATCCATGGATCCCCTCATCCCTGTATCCCTGTATCGCTATATCCCTGTATCCCTTTATCACTGTATCCCTGTATCCCTGTATCCATTTATCCCTGTATCACTGTATCCCTGTATCACTGTATCCCTGTATCCCTGTATCCCTGTATCCCTGTATCTCTGTATCTCTGGATTCCTCTATCCATGTATCCTTGTATCCCTGTATCCCTGTATCCCTGTATCCGTGTATCCCTCTATCCCTCTATCCCTGTATCCCTGTACCCCGTGCATCCCTGTATCCATGTATCCTACACGTGGATTTAAGGGTTCTGTCAATATTTCAGAAAGCTGTGACTTTCGATCATAATTTGACCCCTTATACTTAATTTTATAGCCTTTTTCTGAAATAACTTTTTGTTGGCAAATGCATTTTGAATAAAAAAGCATAAAATAAAAAATCTGCAAGTTCAAAGAGTGTTGAATTATAGACCAAAACACGTTTGATTTCAAATAAAAGAAACCGAATGCTTCTCTTTCTGGTTAGTTCGGGGTGCCTTGTATCCCTTTATCCTTGTATTCATGTATCCCTGTGTATCCCTGTATCCCTGTATCCCTGTATCCCTGTATCCCTGTACCCCGTGTATCCGTTTATCCCTGTATCCGTTTATCCCTGTATCCCTGTTTCCCTGTATCCCTGTATCCCTGTATTCCTGTACCCTGTGTATCCGTTTTTCCCTGTATCCCTGTATCCCTGTATCCCTGTGTATCCCTTTTGTATCCCTGTATCCTTGTATCCCTGTATCTCTGTATCCCTGTATCCCTGTATCCCTGTATCCCTGTATCCCTGTATCCCTGTATCTCCGTATCCCTGTATCCCTGTATCCCTGTGTATCCCTGGTGTATCCCTGTATCCCTGTATCCCTGTATCCCTGTATCCCTGTATCCCTGTATCCCTGTATACCTGTATCCCTGTATCCCTGTATTCCTGTATACCTGTGTCTCCCTGGTGTATCCCTGTATCCCTTATCCCTGTATCCCTGTATACCTGTATCCCCGTATCCCTGTATCCCTGTATTCCCGTATCCCTGTATCCCTGTATCCCTGTGTATCCCTGTATCCGGTATACAATCCCTGTATATCTGTATCTCTGTATCTCTGTATCCCTGTATCCCTGTATCCCTGTACAGTTTATGCCCCCTGAGCAGAAATGAACTAATCTGTTTGAGTCCTCTGGGACGTATTTCTCCTCCTATACTCCGTGAGTTTAATTAGGAAACTACATTCATGTCATAAATATCATTTTTCATTTCTTTCCTCATTTATTTTTTGACATTAGAATATATCTAACAATATGAAATCGCCCTAGATAAGGTTTTAACATTTTATTAATTGTAATTGTCTATGTTATAATGTATGATGTATTGTACAGCGGGGCCAGTCAAATTGTGAAAACAAAGACGACATTTATCCAATCTTAGGTGTATTTGATGTGGCGAAGCAAAAAGTTTTGTCAGTAGCTTGTAAGTCAAGTTATAAAGTAAAATTGGTATTTTGCACAATTACTGTGTTTCTGATTTACTCATTGCAGATTTGAATCTTAACTTGAGTCTTAAAGTAAAGCTTTTCCAGAATAGAATAAAAGCTTTTCCAGAACAAAATAAAAGCTTTTCCAGAACAGAATAAAAGCTTTTCCAGTATAGAATAAAAGCTTTTCTTACTTTAATGAACTTGGAAACCTGATTTTGGTGTCATAAAAATTATAGATAAAAAATGTAGATAAAAATTGTAGATAAAAGTTACAGATGAAAAATAGTTTTAGATTATATTTTGGAAGAAGGTGTATTGTCAAAGAATTTAACCGCTAGAAAAGACACTGTGCCCCACCTCTCTTTTCCCCTCATTCCAATCAAATAAATCCAGACAGAAGTAGTCCCCCCCTTCTTACTCTATCCTTATCTACAATTTCCTGTCTCCTTTAAATCCCCCTCCATCCAGAATTCCCCCCGAGTTCCCTCACCCAAAGATCTCCCTGAAATCCCCCTCCTTCTGCAAACCTCTTGTTAATCCTTTGTCCTGATTTCCTTTCTCTTTTAAAGGGACTGTTATTGCAATTTTAAGTGAATTTAAATTAATCATTTCCTGTTCATAACAATACGTTCAAATGATCCATTCATTTTTGATTGTTTCTCTAGCAAGAAATCCGAGAGTCAATTTTAAAAAGAGTCCGCAATTAAAAAATAACCATTTTTGCGGTACATTAATCACGGGCAGCCGTACTACATTTGAATTCCCGAGGCGGGTCAACCTTTCCGGTCCCAGTTTGTACTGTATCTAGTTCCATGGACATGACTAGCCGGTGCAACAAGGTTGACGCGGTCAGAATTTATGCTTCATGTAGGTTGAATTTACTTTTACCACAGGGGCAGATTTGCGTGTAATCCTAAATAATAAGTCATTTTAAATTACTTGTACAATATCCCTTTAAACTTAAAAAACATCTTTATAAGTCTAAGTGTGGCCACCTCTGAGTGTTGTTCGAAAGATTCACAGCGCTACCCCTTCACCTTTTATCTTAGTTTGAATGTTTGTGTTGACTGCAGATGTTATTTCTTCATTTTTAATAAAATATACTTTATTTAGTCTGAGTTGTCAGCTATTGATCTTTAGTTCTATCAATAGAGCATTAAACTCTTACGACGCAGCATTGGTAGTAAATATTTGTAGATATTCATGACAGATGAGTAGGAAACTTGCCGATATGTGTAATATTATAGTTATTCCGATCAATTAGTCAAATGCTTTTTTCAAGTCTAAATGTAAACCTTTTTCAATAATATGAAACCCTTTATTAATATTGTTAAACCCAAAAACTCGAGGCTTATGATATCAAGAAACCGTATCCATTACAAATAAATTTCTACCTTGGACTCATCCTTGCGCCGCTAGAACGGAACCCTTGCTGCTGAACTCGTTAGATCCTGGTCATGTATCTGTAAGATCACAGCAATCCACGTTCGTTCTAAATAATAAAATAAATAAATACTTAGGGTTTATCGATACAAAAAGGTTATCATAAATATATAAATACGATCATTTACTAGTACTAAAATCACAATTAAAAAATCTTCAAGCCGGGCGTTGCTTCAAATAGCGTCTCATTCTAATGCCTTAGGTAGTTTATCGGTCCAAAGACTATTTCATTTACAAAAGCCTTGGTTACCTCAAATTGCGTCACAATACTTCAAAAATCTTGACGAAAACTTACTCGTCTCCGTGTGTCTAATACATCCTTCTGAAACTGTAACAATTTGAACCTGGAAACGATAAATATTGAACTTTTAACCACCGCGCCGTATCTTGAAATGAGGGGGCGTTTCACAGCTCTCGCGGTAAAATGAACCCATTCTAAACCATCCTGTATTGCACATATTTTAAGTCGTCTTCACACGGAGGATAATCAATCAATCTCCTTAATACCTTTGCAATAAGGATTCATCGTTCACATAATAGTTCCTTTTAACTAACCCTTAGATAAGACGATACTGTATAAATGCATATCTGAAGGCCCTTACTATCTTTCTTATCTCGACCTTAAATCATTCCATCATATTTAATCTCTTCCAATCCCGTACTGCTTATATTCAGACCCGGAATAACTTGGATACCTCTGTCATAATCATTCCTTCATAGTTTTACTCATATACTTGTTTAAACCCGGAGAAAAATCTATATTATACTATGAGATTCAAAATCTTTGAGGTTCATTTCTCCGCAGATACCCAGTTTCACAATATTTACTCCGGGTCCTAACTAAGTAGGGTAACTTCTCATTTCTATCTCCGGAGAGAATACTCAGAACTTAAAACCCACAAAACAAATATATTGGACAAATTCGGATCAATTTTATCTTTGCAAGAAAGAGAAGGTAATTTTCTGTCTAAACAGGCCCAGATAATTATAGAAGGATTCAGCGATATTAGGTCATAGGTGTGCTTCAAATTTTTTCTTGGGTGACAGAAAATGTCGTCAAAAGTGTTCAAAAAATGTCGAAAAAAGTATGTATATATAAATCAAAGTATGAAAGATAAAGTAAGTATGCTTAAGAAATATTTTACAAAATACACAAGATCTTTTTGAAAAATTAGCTTTTTAAGAAAATGAATTTGAACAAACCTGTGCAGAATTGCTAAATATTAACTTTGCATTGTAAAAGAAACTTGAATAGATTGTCAAATCACCAACCTAAAGAGGCACTTTGATACAAAATAGAATTTTCCAGGATATTTTGTTAAAAAATAATTTACTTGTATAAAATCATATACGTTTCTTTGAATAAAAATCTAAAAAACAATTTTTACAATCTTTTTAAACCTTCACACTTTTTATTGACTTTCAAATAAAAAGCAATTTTTAAGAATTTAAAGAACGACTTTCATAAATGACAAAAACAAAAAATGCATCTTTTGGTTTTGCTCAATATGATTTTCCTTAAATTTAATAAGTGAACCGGGTCTGTTTACTTCGTGCAAATGCTGTGTTTTATACATATATTTAAAATCGTAACTTGAGTCTAACAGTCTTTTTTATATATTTAACTATTTTCTTTGTTCCGCTGTTTCTTTTTTATGAATCACCATAAGTTAGTTCAATTAATGAAAAAAACATTTGAAATGTTTTTTTTGAGAGACAATAAAGTACCACCTGGCAAATTGTCAATTGCTAAAATGTGAACTGATAAATTGTAAAACTGTTAACTGTCACATTGCTAACTGGCAAAATTGTCAATTGGAAAATTGCCAACTGACAAAATTGTCAACTTGCAAATTATCACCTGGCAAAATTCACTGGACAAAATGGCAACTTTGTCACTTGGCAAAGTTGTCACATGTCAAAGAGCCGCCTGGCAAGTTGATACACGGCAATCTTGCACTGGTAACTCGCCACTAGCAAAGTGCCTTACATCTCTTTTACATTGTACAGTTTCCAGGAACATGAAACAATTGAGTTACATATACTACATCCCTATTAATCAGACGTCTATATATTCAGAGATATTTAAGGATCCTTTGGATACGAAATGCAAAACCTTTAAAAATAGACTAAATTCATAAAATTTATGTTTTCCGTTAAAAGTTGTGAAACTAAATCCTTAATGAGTATATACGCAACAAACGGCGGTCAAATTGCAATCAAAAACCTTTTGTAAGAATAGCGAATGTCATGCCGATACAACTAGCTATAGGCATACTTAGCCCTGCTCGTGAAAGCTGATTAGCAGTCTGTATATATCTCTAGTCTATGATCCAGCAAATCAGAAGAACCATGCAGATTTTCTTACTTTGTCAAACTGCTGATTTTAAACCAACTGGGCATCCTTTCGTACTTACACACACTAATTTAAAAGTGTGTTCACGCTAAACTAAAGCTAAAAACAAGGGTTTTTGTGTTCTAAAATGTACAAAAAGTATAAGTGGTTAAAAAGTCCTTTTTTGTCGCCGCAAGGAACTGAGTTCATGCCACAAACAATCATTTTCAAATTTATATATTTTTGCTTCCTGATGATGTGAACGTTTGACTTTTCATATTTTGACGTAACTATGTCTAGTACAACTCATCTGGTCGCAAAAAATAGATTTTGTTGCGAGTTATCAGTTCCTTTTCTAAATACAGACATCCTTTCGCAAGCGGGTAGCTGTTATCCTAACATCGGATAGCGGTAAAGGGCACATGAAATGCTTGTACAGCCTTTATTAAATAATAAAAAAAGGTGAAAATACTTTTCAACATAGAAAATAGGGTCCTTAAAAATAATTTGCAATTTTTTTTGCATTATCTTTATGTTAGGATAACGGTAATAACCGTACTTAATGCGCTATCCGAAAATTGTTAAACATAGGCATGCACTAATGCATTATCCTAATTTCCAGATTTATAGGATAAGGCATTGTATAGGAAATACAGAATACTGGAAACAAGATAAAGGATACTGGATACTGGATACAGGATACTAGATACAGGATACTGGATACAAGATACAGGATACTGAGTACAGAATACTGGATACATGATACTGAATACAAGATACTGAATACAGGATACTGGATACTACAGGAAGGGTACTGGATACAGGATACTGGATACAGG
>NW_019397598.1:0-53650 GCF_000591075.1 Eurytemora carolleeae | reverse complement strand
CTACTTAGTGGTTCATATTTAAAGATATTAAATTACGGAAGTATTGAAGAATTCTAGAATAATAGTTTTAGATGAGATTTCTTAAAGTTCAGAGTGAACCCATTACAAAATTATTTACCAAGAAAATAAAACTTAAGGAACTCACATTTGCCTATGTAAGTTTTTGGTATTACAATGGAACAAAGATATTACATTAATATTATGACTATCTTTGCAAAAGACCAAATTACCATTTTATCCTTACTAGACCAAAAATTATGCACTTTCACTGTTTTATTAGATTACGGTGAATATATCAAGCATTCTACAGGTTTTCAAGTTTTCTCATTAAAATGTCGTCTTTTTTAACATTATAATGTCATGTTTTGGCAGCCTTGTCCTTTCTGTTCAATGCTTTAGAAAAATTTATGCTCAAGTGAATTTCCAGGATTCAGTGTTAGTATATTTAATTGGTCAGCAGATTTTATCTTAGCACTTGTAAAATTATAAATCATGTCAATCTTTTTTTTAATCTGAATTTTGTGTTTCGACATTTGAAGGTTCAATGCGCAAATTTGATTTATCTAAAACTAGAATCTTGTGGGTTCATTGCGGACTATATTTTTCCGGATAGTATTTTCCAGATAGTATTTTCCGGACACTATTTTCCGAATAGTATTTTCCTGATAGTATTTTCCGGATAGTATTTTCCTGATAGTATTTTCCGGATAGTATTTTCCGGATAGTATTTTCCGGATAGTATTTTCCGGATAGTATTTTCTGGATAGTATTTTTCTGATAGTATTTTCCCGATAGTATTATCCGGATAGTATTTTCCGGATAGTATTTTCCGGATAGTATTTTCCAGAAAGTATTTTCCAGATAGTATTTTCCAGATAGTATTTTTCGGATAGTATTTTCCGGATGGTATTTTTAGATTTTTTACAAAATCATTTCTTATATCTTGTTCTAGGCACATTGCACAAAAAAATACAAAATTTATATGCGTAATTTTTTCTCCTTGCAGACAAAGACGTGAATACAAGATTCAGGGTCTCAGGTCTACTCTCATGCAGTGAACAGTACAGAGTTAATCTATTAAACTGAACTTTATTTAATATCTTATGTCACAAGTTAACATGAATTGACGTAGTTATAATTCCTACAATGTTATCTATATCATATGATTAAGACAATCATAGTACGTTTTTGTCGCACGGTTAAAGTTTAATGTACGAAATTATAAGATTAGAGAGAATAGATATAACGCATTTAAGCTATCTCCGCCCATGTTTATAGTGTAATATAATTATGTCGCATGATAAAAGCTATTCAATTGAAATCAGTTTCAATGAATAATGTCATTATGTCTCAGTTTACAGCATATAAAATCATTATAATGTACAACGTACTGCAGTTTTACAGAATATCATGTTTCCACGATTTTTGCTACAAATATACATACAAATATATTTATATGCGAAGAGCTTTATTATCATTGATAAACAATAATTAGAATTATGATTCCACAAGCCCACACGCACCCCAGCCCCTTTAGTAAAGTAAATTCAATCTATATGAAGCGTAAAGTCTGACTGCGTCAACCTTGTTACACCGGCTAGTTCTGTCCATAGAGCTATGTACAGTACAAACTGCGGGCGGAAAGGTTGACCCGGCTCAGAAATTCAAATGTACTATGGCTGCCGGTGCCCAGCACATGAAATTTCTGATCTTTGCTTTTCTTTTGATAAAATAAGTTTTAAGCAATGCGAATATGTCATAGTATATTTTGTAAACAACCTTCTTTTCTTATTTCTTTATATAACTCCATGATATTTCTAGCTTGTCAAAATATACCTTGACGCTAACTATACACGGCTGAGTACAATTAAACCCTGAAAATATAAGTTTATTTGTGGTTTAATGCTTAAATAAGATTATTTGACGCTAATTATTACTTACAAAATTATATACAATTTTAATCCTAATAATCGTTGCATATTTGAAGCCTGTATTTAAACATTCTCGTCTTACCACAGGATTTAACATATTAAAACCTCCTCTAATTCTTCAAATTACGCAATACATAAACTTAATTGCATAGTAAATATAAACGCTAGGTGTTACAAACCTTACAGTTTAACTTTAATAGCTGGACTTATACACATACATGGATACTTCATATAGATAAATAAATTATATAAACTGAAATCAGAACTTGTAAATCTTAGGATCAAGCATTGATCTTTATCTTATTCAGTCCTACGGTCTAGTTTAATTCCGTAGCGATCATACCCAGCAGGGATAACTTTAATTGAGAAATCAAACATTTTTCCTCAAATCTAAAAGGGCCTAAACTAGATATCGAGATCTCTAGTTTTCAAGATTACCAAGACTCCACACAAAAGTTGCGACCTTTGAAGAGTTATCTTATTTACAAAGTATAACACTTTAAGAACACCTAGCTTTAAAAGTGGGTGGGGGGGGCAGTGTGGATGGGGCCAAGATATTATCTATTTTTAAGATATAAAAGTATCTTACACATTGTTTATCTTGTTAAGGTTTAAAGGGTAAATTGTTGCGAATCTTTAAATAGATGATCATTTAAAATCATTTCGACAGTATCTTCAAGAATTAAAAAAAAATTCGGCAAAGTCTTTTTTTTACAGAAATTTTCACAAGCTTTTCGACAAAGCATAAATAAAAATAAATTGATTTTAATTTAATTTTTATTTAATTCGAAAAAAGTTAATCTAATTGTTTTTTAGAAAATCCGGGAACCAATAAAACTCTATAGTGCGCACTTATAACAAAATTGACTATGACTGAGTATGAATGAGAAAGGGCAGAATAGATTTATAAAAATAATTAAAAAATGATATGGTAGAGTTTGTGTACAGTAGAAAGGGCACAATAGCTTTATAAAAATTATTAAAGAATGATATGGTAGAGTTTCTGTACAGTAGAAAGGGCACAATAGCTTTATAAAAATTATTAAAGAATGATATGGTAGAGTTTCTGTACAGTAGAATGTGTACACTTTTTGACACTATTTGATGGATTTTAATGGAGCAAATAATACTCTTCACACCGTCACACGTACTTTATTATGTTTGGCAATCCTTTCCGTTTCAGTAGTTGCAAAATATGTGCAAACTGCAACTTGAACACCTGTTTGCCAATTCTCGCAAATTTTTATTTATAATCACATCCCGAGAATTATGCAGTGTGCAATAAATGCACTTAAAGTATATGCACCACAACACCGCCAGCACATCATTCATGTTTTATACTTTGGTCGGCGTTTATATCAAGAAAATGAAGACGACTTTTCTATTAAAGATTTAATTTCCAACACGCTTTTTGCAAATTACAAGCTTGCAAGGAAACAAAAGAACCTGTCTATTGACTGTTTTCCTTTGTTTCCTTGTTAATGTGTATCTATGCTGTTTAAAAGCTTGGTTAAAAATCAAAATTAAAATTGAAATTCGTCTTCATTTTATTGATATTTACGACGACAACTGTACTCATTTTGACACATATTGCATTTAACTAAAAAGGGAAACTTCTGCCGGTGTACTGTTCCGCTTTGCCTTCTATTGCCTGCAAAGTTACTCAAAGTTCGGCCGGGTTCTTCAAATGAAATCAGTGACTACTTTTTGAAATTGGGGTTGGTTATTTTGATAAATTCGGAAAAATAATGATCACAAAATGTGCAAAGGATCTGATTACTCGACATGAAATCTAATTTTCTTATCTATCTTTGCAACTTAAAGTCCTGGCCTTTAATATTTCAATTCAAATTTCAAACTATAAATTCTACAAGCACAATAAGTATTTAAACCACCAGAGCTGGGAACTTTTGAATGGTGGATATCGGGATCAATGCTTGATCCACTCCTTTTCCTAATATCCAAGTTAAAATATGTTTGTACTCTTCTTGTTTTAAATCTCAAGATCAATTAACCGATCGGTATAGAGGATATCATATTCTAAAGTTTAAACCACCAGGTTGAATGGATTTAGGGATTCTAACATTAGCGCTTTGAACAAGTGATCAGTTTTTTTATCTCAAAAGTTCTAAGACCTAGGATGATCATTTTAGGTAATTTTGCCTGACAGTTCATAGAATATGCTTGGCGAGGATTTTTCTTTCCTGGTTCATTGGATCCATAATATATCAGATTCTTAAATCAAAATAGAACTGTGATGCATACGTATTGCAGTAACCCGTCCACAGCCTGACAATGAAGAATTCTCATATTCACCAACTACGAAAGTAGAACCTATCCATTTTAAAAATGCGAGTTTCTCATTTGCTATGTTTTTGAGACCTACACCTTCAAAATCGAAAATCTCTTTAAAAATTCTTTATTTAAGATTCCGTTTTTTAAAGTCTTAATTCTTTTGGTTCTCCCTGTCCAAATATGAACTATAGGAGAATGTGGTTGAGTTTGCCTACTGCCTAGTGGAGAAAATGATTAATGAAAACTTAATTTCAACTATTTTACTTGAGTTTTTACACTTCCGATTACAATAGCAGCGAGCATATAAATCTTTGTAAAAACTGCCGGGGGTTTTCTTTTCATTTAATAAAACAATTTTACACGCTTTTTTCAATGCAGTAGTTTCTAGACCTAGTTAGGACTGGGAATATTTTCTAAACGCTATTAATGGAACTGTAAAGTCGTAATTTCAATTTTCTTTATTTAAAGAGGGGCATTCCCTATTCACAACGGTACCCTTCGATGAAATGATGACTTTTCTATCCAGAAATTGACGATTTTCAATTGCGGTTTCTCTAATTAAGTGTGACTTGCTACAGAAAGAATTTAACACTTCTTCTATAAAATAAAACAAAGCATTCGTATATATATATATGTTGCGTATAGCCGGCCAAACGGCTGGACCGATTGGACTGAATTTTTTTGCTGACACTCATGGGTGGCCGGGGGGTGTTATACGGCTAAAAAATCGTAAAATTATTTTTTTTCAATTAAAGAAAAATCCACTGGCAACGCCGGGCTTTTCAGCTAGTAAGCAATACAAACGTTCAACGGGTATTGTTGTGAATTGGACATATCCCCTTTTAATAGAGGGTCATTTGAAACTCGGCCCTTTTGATCAAAATTTTTATTCCAAAATCCCCCCCTTTCAAAATCAAAAAAGGTGCTTTGTTTTGTTCCCTCGCGTATCTAAATTTTATGACTAAATTATTTCTGAGGCGAGCCTTGTAGATTTAAATGTTTAGATTTGAACACCTCACGCGCTGTTCTCTACCCTTCCTCCATGGTGCAGGTATAAATATGAAGATACTAAAGTTCGAATTTATGTTGGCAGAATTCATGTTTTGGAGTTAGCTCCTCCCAGTTTTATGTAGATTTAGTAGAAAATAAAATCTTTAACTAGAAATGAATATTTATTTATGAGGGAGCTGGTCAAATATAATACGCTGTATTTACTCAGGGGTAATACAATAGTTATAAATACAAACATAAACTCGGACTTTAATTAATATAGATAAGGTTGGGAATTAATTGAGGGGAGGGGGTAACAAAATGGTGTTTCAATGCCTTTTTTCTGCGTCAAAGAAAATAGCGTAGGCGATAAACCCTTGTTTTATCCTTCTTGTACTTTAAAAACTGTCTGTCCAAAGTCTGTACCCATATCTTGAACGGGCACGGCCACAGGGACAGATGTGCGATTGTACCGTACCGAATTGTACTTGTACCGTACGTCGTTGCCCGGATAAATTTGTAATGATGCTGATATTGATTAATGTGACTCATAAAGAATTTAATCGTATGAAAGTTTAGAACCATTTATGTTCATCAATTATCCCAGAATTAAGTTTTAAGCATACAAGGCACTCGTATTTGCTTAACTGCTTGGTTCGGGAAGTATAGGCAGTTAATCACATGATCATCGAGCGTAGTTTTACAATTATTATATTTTAGGCTAGACTGACAAATTATATTTTTGGTTTTACTCCTTCATGGTCTCTGCTTTTTAATATGCGTCTTAGAATTCGCAAACGGTATTTTACAATTTTAACAAACCAATTCATTGACATTTTTTTACTTTTTAAATTATTTTTCATTCATTCATCTTATTGTTTACTAGCTTGGGAACCCAGCGCTGCCAGGTTACTAAAAGTTGCTCCCGTCGTTTACCCGCACTTAAACGATATTACCGTCGACGTCCCTTTGAATAAAATCTAAATCACAAAGTTACATGAACACAAATCATAAATTCTTAATCTAATTATCCTAATAAATATAAATCTAGCTAACAGTTCCTAATTATACCGAACAAGAAAAATGGTTTTCAAACTTGATAGATTAATTAATCATCATGAAAAAGTTTTGATTTAGTAGAAAATAATTTAGAATTGGATTCCCCCAGATTTCTCCTTGATCAAGCCTTAGGCAGGTTAGCTCAGGCCAATTTAATAAACCTATCTATATATATATATTGTATATAGCCTAGACTGAGCACACTCTGATTTAATAATTATAACCGGGCATCAAAGAAAGTACCCTTCGGAGACTCAAGTTGGGCTCAATTTGTAGAGTTAAATGAATTGAATTAGTTCAGTTTCATGGATTTAGCTGTTCGAGTTAAATGGGTTGATTGGTTGAGTTAATTGGGTTGAGTTAAAGTGGTTAGTTGGTTGAGTTAAATTGGTCGATTGGTTGAGTTAAATGGGTTGATTGGTTGAGTTAAATGGGTTGATTGGTTGAGTTAAATGGGTTGAGTTGGTTGAGTTAAATGGGTTGAGTTGGTTGAGTTAAATGGGTTGAGTTGGTTTAGTTAAATGGGTTGAGTTTGTTGAGTTAAATGGGTTGAGTTGGTTGAGCTAAATTAGTTGAAATGTTTGAGTTAAATGGGTTAATTGGTTGAGTTAAAAGATAAATTTGTTGAATTGCTTTAGTTAAATAAATTGAGTTGGTTGAGTTAAATGGATTGAGTTAGATTGGACGAGTTGGTTGAATTAAATGGGTTGAGCTAGTGAAGTTAAATGGCTTGATTTGGTTGAGTTAAATGGGTTAATTGGTTGAGTGAAATTGGTTGAATAGCTAGAGTTAAATAGATTGAGTTTGTTGAGTTGAATGGGTTTAATTGGTTGAGCTGAATGGGTTGAGTTGGTTGAGTTAAATGGGTTAATTGGTTAAGTGAAATTGGTTGAATAGCTAGAGGTAAATAGATTGAGCTTGTTGAGTTAAATGGGTTTAATTGGTTGAACTAAATGGGTTGAGTTGGTCGAGTTAAATGAGTGGAGTTAAGTAAGGTAAAATGGAAGAGTTGGTTAAGGTTAAAAAGGTTGAATTGGTTCATAAATTGGTTCATAAGTTGATTTAATTAGATTAGGTGAGTTGGTTTGAAAAAATAGGAAAAAATTGTTTGAGTAAGAATTGGACGAGTTCGTTGAGCTAAGTGGGTTGAACGAGTTGAGTTAAATATATTAAGATTAGTGTTTAATCTTTATTATACTCTATTCTCATACAACCGCCCTTGACTCTCTAGGATGAATTATGCGGAGACTGAAACTTAAGATAATCAAGATCAGGATCAGGATCAAGATCAGGACCAAGATCAGGATTTTGATTTTGATCATGATAAGGATCAAGATTAAGAACAGGATTATGATCAGGATAAGGATCAAGATTAATATCAGGATTATGATCAGTAGAAGGATCAAGATCAAGAACAGAATTAGGAACAGGACCGGGATCGGGATCAGGATCGGGATTGGGTTTAGGATTAAGATTAAGAGCAAGATCAGGATCAAGGATTGTGATCAGACTCTGTATTAGGATCAAGATCGAGATCAGGATCAGGATCAGAATTAAGTTCAGGATCAAAGTAAAATAAAATACACTTTAGTGTTACTGGGGCTGAAATATTTCTAATTCCCATTATCGGATAAAGGTACTGAATATTCGCCCCCAATCTCTGGTGGTAAAACTGCTTGATATTACAAACTTAGACTATTTAAGCTAGAAAAATTATTACGTTTACGAAATCAGATTGCAGGGAGAGTGATTATAAAATTAAAATTGAAATTAGAATTCCTATTTATAAAATAAATACACAGTATATGTAGCACCGGCACGGATCATGCAACTTTTAGAGTGGTGTGATACTAACCACATAGAGTAATTTGAATTGACATTACCTGAAGTGAGGACTATTGTGTTGTAAATCTAGGGATCAAGCATTGATCTCCATGTTTGCAGACTACGGATTGATTCGATATCCAGTAGTCTTCATACCCCGCAGGGATAACTTTAATTAAGGGATCAATCATTGATCCTCCAATTTAATATGCCCACATTGGATATCAAGATCAAGCATTATTATCATTTATCATCATTAGTACACAAAAGTACCGAGCTCTGAAGAAAATAAAGGTTTGTAAGGTCGGCCCTAATATTTTCATGTTTCTGTCTCATGTTCATAATGCAGGAATAAATACCCTGCCACTATATCTGAACTAACTTATTGCTCTGATTCCGCAGATAATGGAGATTAAAATGAAATTAAAATAAGATTAAAAGGAGTGCTCGCGAAAAATGAAAGGGGGTATAGGCTTACGGCGAAAAATAATCGCTTTTGATCGCTACAAATCTTACTTCTATCTTACTTATCTTCTAATATATATGCGCAAGTTACTTTTCTAAAGAAATCAAAACTGAAATAAACAGTTTAAAGAAACACAAACATGGATATCTAGTTCCTACTTTTGATCGCTACTAATCTTACTTCTATCTGTTGCTACTTTAAGGAGAAAATTATTAAAAACGACTCATGCTGGAGAACGTAGCGTCCATACAAATTCAGAAAGTTGCAACATTCAACTCGAAACGTAAAATATCAATTTAATTTCAAACAAATCATTCAGATATTACAACCTATAATCATCGACTTTTTCGACGCATTCGTATATATGTAATATTCGTATATAGTTAATATTTCATAATATTTTATATTTTTATTATTTATAAAAATAAATATTAAAATAAATAAATGATCTGTTAGCTACTTTTTAAATCATTTATTCCTGTTTCGAGGATTTTTGACAATGAAGACGACAATTTCATATTTTTTATAAAATATAAACTAATGCGTCGAAAAATAATCGATGACTATTGGATTTAATATCTGAAGGATTTGTTTGGAATTGAATTGATTATTTTACGATCCGAGTTGAATGTTGTAACTTTCTGAATTTGCATGGACGCTACGTTCTTCGGTATGAGTCTTTTATAACAATTTTCTACTTATAGACGCAACAGATAGAAGTAAGATTAGTAGCGATCAAAAGCGCTTATTTTTTGCCGTAAGTCTATACCCGGCCCCTTTCATATTTCGCGAACACTCCCTTTAAGTTCAGTTTAAACTAAGATAAGTTCAATTGAAAATACATAAGATAAGGGTGAACTATTAAGAAAAAACTTGCGTAATCCATGCAAAAATGATAATGCACGATTTACAACGTTATCCTTAAAAGATATGTCTGATCAAGTATGAATTAGAACTCAATTTCATTTTATGTTTATTTTCATTTTCGGTTTCTCTGCGAAATAGAATTTCTTACATATATAAAGCAATGGAGAAATTAATAAAACATTTTTTGAGTCAGAAAAACGACGGTATCTTCCACATTTTTGATCAGATTAAGGTTTTAAGGATACCGTAGTAGATTGCAGGAATGAAGGGTCACTTGAAATTACGCTTATAGTTCTTTTAAACTAAGCATTAACACTAAATTAAATTATGCTTAAAGAGACTGTTAACTTACTTTCAAGTGTCAAATCTGAACCCTTCAAACCTTTGTCTGAGAAAAGAGTGATTAAGTTTTCAGTAGAAGAAACTTGCAGATATAGGCAATACAGACAATGAAGAAAATGAAGAGAATTTATATATTTTTTAGGGATGAAAAACGACGATAAAGAAGGGAATTGATGTGAATCGTACTCTTTTCCTTGAAATTATTAAACTTAGATTAAGATTAGCTGAAGCTGATATAAAGTACTAATCCATTATTTTAAACTAAACAAGATTTGAACCTTCACTTGCTTCTGGGCTATAATAGGCAGAACCACAGATTAAACTCTAATAATCATTATTAATCTAGTTTTAGCCCTGCTCCTTCTACCAACATTAAACATCATGTTTGCAAACTTTAAAGGCACTGTCGACATAATTTTAAGGAAACCTCATTTAAAGAGTTGCATGTCCTATATTAGTGTTTTAAAAAAACAATATTTCTAAAATTTAGAATAGTGATTATTCAAACTACAATAAATGAAAAATGTTATTGTAACGTACTGCTTAAATTCGTAATACAGGTAAGATTTTTTGCCGATCAAAATAAAAACAAATTTGAGTTTAAAAAACTTATTTTCTTTAAATTCATAATTTCTAACTAAAAAATCCGCGGAATTTTTAGCTTTGCTAATGCAATGTTTAAAAATAAGAATATTAAGAAACAACACTTTAAAGCGTGTTACTAAAAAACGCCCTAAAAAAGTAAAAATATATATCTGCCTTTTCTGATAATCTGTTTTTTTTGGAAATTAAGCTCATTTTTTCGAAGACCATGTTGTGTTTGTCACCATGTAATTAAAATTAATTTATGTTTAAGTATTTGCATATTTATTGTTTCTGCATAAAGTATATTCAAGATAGTGCAGAGGATACGACCCAACCATATAATTACACTAAATATCTGATCCATAAACTTATGGGTATAACACATCCGGGCCAAAGGGTCGGAAACTTAATAGGTAGTTCAATGAAACCGGGTTTTGGAGTTAAGTGTCAATAATTAGATAAAAAACATAATTTTCAAAGATTTAATATTATTTTTCAAATAAGTTTACTTATAAACGAATTTATCTCTGTAAAACTCGGTTTCGTTTTTAATAGCCTATAAAGTTTCCATGTGTTAGGAAGTACAGTATTCAAGGAAATGGGAGCATGGAAGGAGTACTAGGGAGATAGAGGGTTAGAAGTTACTGATGAGAAGAACGAATTATGAAGATTAAATGTACTATCGACGTAATGTCAAGTGACCCGATATTGAAATGGACCCTTTAAACCTTTGTCTGAGGAAATTTATTTATAATTGTGTTTTTTCTAAAAAGTTTTTTACAGATCTTAAACAACATAAATAATTTAACACTTTTTACGGTTTAACTAAGATATATCTTTCCCATCTTTTCTCAGGGTATCAGGGTTGTGGATCATACCACTCTACAAATAAAAGTTGACTTAAAAGTCCCATTAAAAGTCCTGTTTCCAAATGATTGTATTTAAATTATCATTTAATTATGTCGCTCCCTGTGTTATTTGTCTTCTTTCCAATGTAAAACAAAACCTTTAAAGTTCGTGCATTCTAAGGAACTAATAATTCTACAAAGTTTTGGACAACTAGCTGAAATGCCCGGTGTTGCCCGTGGAAAAAAAATTTGAATTTTGAAAGTAAAAAAATTTTATTTAAAAAAATAGTTTTTTAAAGAAAAAATATCAAAGTTTGTTTGGCCTATGTTACTCCCCGGGCAACAATGGGTTCCCTCAAAAAAACTTAGCTTATTCGGTCCAGTCGTTTGTCCAGCTATAGCTAACATATAAATATACAAATATATACATACAGCAAAGAGAATTATTATATAGAAGAAGATAGATGAAGTGTACAAAATTTGTCCTACGGTGGAATGCGATTATATCAATATAATTAAGACGACTTTTTTATTTAAGTTATAATTGTTAAAAAGCTTTTTTAATTGATCCAGCTTCTCTCTGTTTCAATGTTTTTGTGTATCCATGCTGTTTAAAAGCTTTATATAAATAAGAATTAAAATCGAAAGTCGTCTTTATTCTATGATAAAATCGCCTAAATAGCAAAAAAGATGACAAAAACACATTTACTATCAAAATAAATGGTGATGCACATGTTAGTCGTTTGTGTGCGGTTTGTAGGAATTCTCTATAATAATGTAATATTAAATGGCAAGATTTTATTACAATTTTGGAATTTTTTTCCTGTCCCACCCACCTCTGTTTGTTTCTTTTTTTATCATTATTCTCTGCAACTGTAAACTTTATTCTGTTTTTTTCCAAATCATTAAATATGCCATTGAAAGACTATATTCTATCTAGGCAGAAGAGTTGATTCAAAATAAGGATCTTTATATCTTAAAAAGTTTCAGATCGTCTTTACAGTCTGATCCTATGTTGGTGACTCTGTACCTCCTCCACTGATATGACTGATGTTATAAACCTGAATGATATAATTACATGAAGAATAATGACCCCTGTTATCTCTAATCCATTAGCTTGAAGATGAAACACTTTTTGTAGATTCAAGAGAGAAGATTCCTTTGCCAGGTTCCCTGGGATCCAACATGGTTAAAAACAGTTTAGAGTCACGAGACCTGGAGAACTAAAAGGGACTGTACGTACATATAATTTCAATAATTGTTCACTTCAAAACGGTGCCCTTTAAACCTTTGTCACAGCAAAAATAACAATGTAATAATTTGTTCTCGGGAAATTGATTTTTTTAATTGTGTAAAAGTGAATCTCGGATTTCTGGTATAAAGACCCTGAAGAAGTTTACCGAAATTCAACTCGTTTCCTGATAACCAAAAATTGTACAAACTAAATCTCAAAGAATGATCCAACAAACTAAATCTCAAAGAATGATCCAACAAACTAAATCTCAAAGAATATGATCCAACAAACTAAATCTCAAAGAATATGATCCAACAAACTAAATCTCAAAGAATGATCCAACAAACTAAATCTCACAGAATATATCCAACAAACTAAATCTCAAAGAATAGATCTAAAAAACTAAATCGCATAAAATAAATCTTACAAATTAAATTCTTAAGAAAAAAATTTTCAAACTAAATCAGAAAGAATAAATCGTAAAAACTAAATCTAAAAGAATAAATGTGACAAACTAAATCTCTAGGAATAAATGTTACAAACTAAATCGCAAAGAATAAATCTTACAAACTAAATCTCAGTCAATAAATTTTAGAAACTAAATCTCATAGAACAAATCTTGCAAACTAAATGTGACAAACTAGCTCTCAAATAATAAATATGACAAACTAAATCTCAACGAATAAATCAAACAAATTAGATTTCTAAGAAAAAACCTAAAAACTAAATTTCTAAAAATATATATGACAAACTATATTTTAAATAATAAATCGTACAAACTAACTTTCTAAGAAAAAATCTTACAAGAAACTCTGAGTGATAAATCTTACAAAGTAACTCTCAAAGAATAAATCTTACAACCTAACTCTACGTGATAATTTTACAACCCAAATCTAAAAATGTAAAAATCTGGTTTTAAAAGACGTATCTCCAATATATTATTAGAATGTTTGATCTAAATAGCGTGATACAAGAGAACATAACTAACCATTCTAGATTGATCATCAGACATATTGTAATCAGATATTTAACATTGATACGACCGTAATATATCACGATCCAATCTAGATACATTTATATATATATTTATGTATGCAATATAGGTATATATCTATAGATTTATACTATCCTGTTGTATGTGTATAAAAGAATGTTTATAGCTCTAAGAAATCCACTAAACCAAACATAACATTGGACTTTGGTTCATGTAAAGCACCGAGCCGAATTCTGGGCAACTAAAGATACACTCTGTACAATTGTGTATGCTGCAGTACAATACAAATGAATTGGGCCTTTGCCACAAATTCTAGGTTTCTAGTCCTTATATCTTATATCTTTCAAATTATCTTCTAGATAAAATAATCTGAGTTTGAAATATCAGAGGTTTACACCATCAGGCTGGTTTGATATAGGAATTGTAAATTTGAGTTTGTGGCAAAGACTTAATTTCTTTTAAATCAAAATTTAACTCTGACAAGTAACTACAAGTACCTACCTACCTCTACTCCCATGTACTTAAATATACCTCTACCAACCTCACTTATAAAAAGTATTACGCCCCCTTCACCTGTATATTATATAGCCCCTTTTACTACCTACATACCTGTATTCTCAAGTACAATGAGTGTCCTTGATATTTTTGTAAATTTATCTCAGAGCGAAAGGAAAAACTTGAACTATTTGTAAATTTAAGAATTCTTGTATATTAGATTTGAACTTTATCATGCGTCGCTCAATTAAGCAGCACAGGTCTAGTTACTATTATCTTTATTTAAGATCTGCATTCTTCTCCAGCGCCTGAGGTTCTCTAGGACCTGGAGTTAACCTATAATCATGAAACCTTAAACCTAAATCTATGAATGGCAAAAACTAAAAGAGTTAACTAACGTTTGCCACTTTTGTATTTGTGGACAAAGCTACCTATTTAAACTTTTTAAAAAATTACAAATTGGCTAAATTGAGAAGGAGAGGTCACAGTACAGTGATAGATAACCGTTTCCTGGTTTAGCAGATCACTGTTTTGTCTAATACTGACAGCCAGACAGCGACTGATTACAGTTTCCTGGTTTAACAGATCACTGTTTTGTCTAATACTGACAGCCAGATAGCGACTGATAACCGTTTCCTGGTTCAACAGATCACTTTTGTGTCTAATACTGACAGCCAGACAGCGACTGATTACAGTTTCCTGGTTTAACAGATCACTGTTTTGTCTAATACTGACAGCCAGATAGCGAATGGTTACAGTTTCTTGGTTTGACAATACAATTTGTCCAATGCCGACAGCTAGATTGTTGATTGGTTTCTCGTTTGACAGATACAAATGTATCTAATCCTGACATACACAGCTTTGTTTTATGCGGACATCTATAGATGACAGTTTCCTCGTTTGATAATCGCTAATAACAGCTATAAAATGACAGTTTTCTGGACGAATACAGCTTTGTCTAATACTGAACTAGACAGCTATAGATGACAGTTTCCTGGACGGATACAGTTTTGTCTAATATACTGACAACTAGACAGCTATAGATGACAGTTTTCTGGACTGATACAGCTTTGTCTAATATACTGACAACTAGACAGCTATAGATGACAGTTTCCTGGACGGATACAGCTTTGTCTAATACTGACAACTAGATAGCTACAGATGACAGTTTCCTGAACGGATACAGCTTTGTCTAATACTGAACTAGGATCTGATCACGATATATTAAGGATCCCGGAGCTGAAGCTGAATGATTAAGTTGTTGATATGATGGAACTAGGAGATTATGAATGGTTTGAAGGGAAGGATCTATACAGAACTAGAGAGAGAACGTGGATCAAACATTAAACCAGGCACGATTCAGAACTTGAAGGATTCCTAGAGAAACAGATATAATACAGTGTCGTGCTCAGTTAAAACCCCTGATTTACATGTTTTCAAATATCAGAATAGTTTTTTTTTCAAATCTAGTTTTTATGATTTTTGAACAATGAGTCCATTTCCTGTATTCCGTTAGAAACCTTTGGATAGTTAGAATAGTTGCTCCGTCTACTATTCAGGATAGAAAGAATAGTTACTCCGTCTGCTATTCAGGATAGATAGAATGTTTGCTCCGTCTACTATTCAGGATAGATAGAAGGTTTGCTCCGTCTACTATTCAGGATAGATAGAATAGTTGCTCCGTCTGCTATTCAGGATAGATAGAACGTTTGCTCCGTCTACTATTCAGGACGGATAGAATGTTTGCTCCGTTCACTATTTAGGATAGATAGAAGGTTTTCTCCATCTACTATTCAGGATAGAAAAATGTTTGCTCCGTCTACTATTCAGGATAAATATAATGCTTGCTCCGTCTACTATTCAGGGTAGATAGAATGTTTTCTCCGTCTACTTTTCAGGATAGATAGAATAGTTGCTCCGTCTACTATTCAGGATAGATAGAATGCTTGCTCCGTCTACTATTCAGGATAGAAAGAATGTTTGCTCCGTCTGCTATTCAGGACAGATAGAATAGTTGCTCCGTCTGCTATTTAGGACAGATAGAAGGTTTGCTCCGTCTACTATTGAGGATAGATAGAATAGTTGCTCCGTCTACTATTCAGGATGATTTGTTTGCTCCGTCTGCTATTCAGGACAGATATAATGCTTGCTCCGCCTACTATTCAGGATAGATATAATGCTTGCTCCGTCTACTATTTAGGATAGATAGAAGTTTTTCTCCGTCTACTATTCAGGATAGATAGAATGCTTGCTCCGTCTACTATTTAGGATAGATAGAAGGTTTAATCCGTCTACTATTCAGGATAGATAGAATGTTTGCTCCGTCTACTATTCAGGATAGATAGAATGCTTGCTCCGTCTACTATTTAGGATAGATAGAAGGCTTTCTCCGTCTACTATTCAGGATAGAAAGAATGCTTGCCCCGTTTGCTATTCAGGATGATTTGTTTGCTCCGTCTACTATCTTCTATTTAGGATTGATAGAATGGTTGATCTGTGTACGGATAAGGATAAAGAATTTCTTTCTTATAATCTTTAAGCAGAATAGGAACAGAATAGATGAGAACGAAACAATAATTACAAATACATAAAAGAAAAGGTAAATAACGTGTGCTCCATATACTGCTAAGGATAGGTATATAACGAGTGCTCCATATACTGCTAAGGATAGGTATATAACGAGTGCTCCATATTCTGCTAAGGATAGGTTTATAACGAGTGCTCCATATACTGCTAAGGATAGGTATATAACGAGTGCTCCATATTCTGCTAAGGATAGGTATTGAACGGATGCTCCGTATACTGTTAAGGATATGTATATATGTGTGCTCCGTAGATACTATTAAGGATAGGTATATAACGCATGCTCTGTATAACTGTTAAGAAAAGATGTAGAATTGGTGCTTCGTATACTGCTGAAGATAGATATAAAACGGGTGCTCCGTAAACTGATAAGGATGTATTGAACGGGTTCTCCGTAAACTGATAAGGATAGGTATTGAAAGTGTGCTCCGTATACTGATAAGGATAGGTATTGAACGAGTGCTCCATATGCTGCTAATGATAGGTATAGAACGGATGCTCCGTGTATGAGTAAGGATAGGTATAGCACGGGTGCTCAGTGTATGAGTAGTGATATGTATAGAACGGGTGCTCCGTGTATGAGTAGGGATAGAATTAGAACGGGTGCTCCGTGTATGAGTAGGGATAGATATAAAACTGAGCTCCGTGTATGAGTAGGGATAGATATAGTACGGGTGATCCGTGTATGAGTAGTGATAGGTATAGTACGGGTGATCAGTGTATGAGTAGTGATAGGTATAGTACGGGTGCTCCGTGTATGAGTAGGGATAGATATAGAACGGGTGCTCCGTGTATGAGTAAAGATAGATATAGTACGGGTGCTCCGTGTATGAGTAGGGATAGGTAGAACGATGACAAGTTAAGACGGATTATGATAAAACTAGTTTCAACCTTGAATATTCATTCTCAATAGATAATGTGGAACATAGAACATAGCTCTACAGTTTAAACACACACAACAATCTACAGTTTTAACACACACAACAATCTACAGTTTAAACACACATAACAATCTACAGTTTTAATACACATAACATTCTACAGTTTAAACACACACAACAATCTACAGTTTTAACAAACACAACAATCTACAGTTTTAACACACACGACAATCTACAGTTTTAACAAACACAACAATCTACAGTTTTAACACACAAAACAATCTACAGTTTTAACACACACAATAATCTACAGTTTTAACAAACACAACAATCTACAGTTTTAACACACACAACAATCTACAGTTTTAACACACACAATAATCTACAGTTTTAATACACACGACAATCTACAGTTTTAATACACACAACAATCTACAGTTATAACACACAAAACAATCTACAGTTTTAACACACACAATAATCTACAGTTTTAATACACACGACAATCTACAGTTTTAATACACACAACAATCTACAGTTTTAATACACACATCAATCTTCAGTTTTAATACACACATCAATCTACAGTTTTAATACACATTGCAATCAAAATATCTAAACACGTAAACACGTGAATTGTGTATGAATTCTATTTTTAAATAAAAAACAATATTAAGATATATTTTTACGTTCAGTTATCAATTCTTGTTTCGTGAATAACATTGTCAATGTAATTTTTAACGATTGTTTGATTCTCGTTTCACAACACTACAATCTTAAAATCAACAAAGATTTTGCCTTTTTCTTTCTTGAAAAGAACAAATCTTAATTTGTTTGTACAGGGTGTCCCAAAAAAACATGGGAATTCAGTGACGAATTCGATATCGTCTTTGTTATGAATTAGCATTGTAATACCTAATTTCAAAAGCCATAATAGTATTATGTCTGCTAGAGTTTATTTTATGAAAAGGGTAAAAGACTGTAAAGATGTGTCTATAATGTCTCCGCAAGATGAACAGTGAAGACGGACAAGTTTACTCAGTTTGTATACAGCAATTTTCTTGTTTTACTAAGTACAACCGTATGCAGTCAAAACATAAACGAACAAAATGTGAACATAGCAGACGAAACTCTTACAGAGTACAGCTTTCTCAGTAGGTATCACTATACTAAAACAAAGAATTATTTAGAAAGGCGATATCGAATTCGTCACTGAATTTCCATGTTTATTGGGACACCCTGTATCTTGCCGATTTTTTTTTTAACCTAGATAAGATTTGGAACTCTGAATGTTAAAACATTTAGGAATATTTGTGAATATTTGTAAGTAAAAATGTGTAAATGTTTGAAAGTATCAATTTGTAAATATTTGGAAGTGTAATTGTGTAATAGAGTCTTTGCCGCAAACTCTGAATTTTTAATCCTTATAACTATGTAACCCAACGTCGCAGACCTTAGATATATCAAACAATGGATTCTGATAGATAAAATGATCCAAGTTTGAACTATCACAGGTTTCCACAATCAGTTTGCAAAGATAAAGGGATTAGAAAATTTTAGTTTGTGGCAAAGACTCAACTCCTTTGGAAGTTTGAATATTTAAATTAGATGGGAAAAATTGAATATACAGGTCGCAATCAACTTTTTTACCTTATTTTCTAAAGTTTTCATGTAAATTAAAGAACATATTTATCAGTTTTTGGTTGATAATAAGTTCAGAAGCTTCTCACCTTCATTTTAATGGATTCATTTATTATTAGATTATACAGCACAGCAGGGGGAGAAGGCAAAACATTTATTAATTATAGGTTTACATTTCAACATTTCAATAGTTTAAATGGATGTATCCTAGTTGATATTACAGTACGGAGCAGACTCACACCCACTGTTCTCTCCTAGGATATTATCCGGGTTGAGTTCTTCTCCAGTATCCATGACGTGCTTGACCTGGGTGAGGAGAGGGTACCTGCTACCGTACAAACCGCTGAAATCATCCATATCAATGGAGAAGAACATGATTCCTCCAAGACCCTTGGTGTTGGCGAACTGTGCCTTGATCTGTATTGAGTCTCTATCCTCGTATCCGATCCAGTACAAGTGCTGAACAGCATATGGAGCCATGTAACATCCGTCCCGAACGATCTCCCATTCAGATTCTACAAAAAATATGAAGGTTTTTGAAACTTTTGTATTTGTCATAAGAGCAATCAAAATGTTACTTAAAATACTCACCTTTCTAATTCCTAATATAAAGAAAAATTGTTAGTATTGAAAATATGTAATGCAACTAAATGCCCATCAAGCCAGATCCTGTGAAAAATTAGAGAAACGGAGTCACTCTTACTAAAACGTACATGACTAGTACAACATTTCTTTTCTATGTTGATTGTAAATTAATTAGAAGCACCGCTTTCCAAAAATGCAGTATAAAATATTTTAATATCTTTGAAACCTTATGGTGTAAACCTTTGAAATTCCAAACTTATATTATTTTAGAGAACAGAATTCATGGTTTGAAATATCTAAGGTCTACAACATTAGGTTGCTCAGATATAAGGAATAAAAATCGGAGTTTGTGACAAAGATTCAATTCTTTTAAAGTAAATTTTCAAGAAAATTAATATTGTTTGTATTGAAAATATGTCATGCAATTATGCAATTATGCTCATGGAGCCAGGACCAGATGTAGATTGTATATTACTTACAATCACTCGAATATAAAAAAATGCAGAATACTATGTACTAAAACCTTGCATTCTTTCAAGATCAGTCTATGAGATATAATCCTTATGTTATTATTACCTTTCTGAGATTGTAGAATCTCATAATAGCTCCAGAATCCGTCTGACCTGGTAAACTCAGCTTTAGGTATAGGTCCAGCAGTTGGACAGTACAGACCAGTATTTGTACTACTATCCACTATAAACCCTCTCCCGTATCCAGCAGTACCTAGAACCAGCTTCTCTGCAGGAGCTCCGTTCTCCAGGTAGTAGTTGATGGTTGCGTTCACATTGTACAAATATCCAGGATGATCAGGATTGTTCTCTTCAACCCGTCCGTACAACGGGGTTTCATGTCCGGTAAAGTTTTCCCAGGTTCCGTGGTAATCATAAACCATGATATTTGCAAAGTCCAGAGCTTCCATTACCTTCGGGAAATCATATCCTGCTTCTGCAATATTAATGTTAGGAGGGGTAGCAGCAGTTAGGATGAATCCTTCTTGGTGTAGAGCTTCAGCATACTCCTGGATAAACACGGTGAAGGATTCCTTGTCATGCTCCAAGTCGGAACCAGGTCTACTACCTGGATACTCCCAGTCAAAATCAATTCCGTCAAACCCGAATCTGGCGACAAAACTTACAGAGCTTTTGATAAAAATATCTCTTTTCATCGGATCTGAGGCCATTTGAGACCACTGTCCGGATCCAGAGTTCCATCCTCCGACGGAAATCAAAGTTTTGAGATCGGGGTTAACCTCCTTAAGCTTGTTGAACCTCCTGTAGCTGTCCCAGTGACAATGATCTCCGTCACAGCCCTGATCCCAGGGAGCAAGATCATACCAGGGATCATAAGAAACTAGTTCCCAGGTACTGTTATCCATGTTAGCGAATGCATAGTTGATGTGAGTACAGAGGAAAGGATCAATGTTGTCGATATCGAACCTGCCTGAACCTGGCCTGTAAAAAGCCGGAGAAGTAGCAAACCACCTTCTTCTCTCCTGCTACTCCTGCTCCTAAAGCAAGTCCTGCTCCAAGCAGCGCAATCAACAGGTTTACCCTAAAAAGTTTTTATTTTTGTAAAAATTTGTCTGTACCATTTTTTAACCCTGCTGCAAAAATCTATTTAATTTTTTATATATAATTATAGACAAACCTTATCATTAGGGTAGATTTAGTGATCAACTGGTAAACATTACAAATTTAAACTTTAAGATAAGGAAGCTTAAAAGATAAAATTTCCATGAAATTACGTGAGAAAAATCCACATTATTCAATAATGCAGTTTTTCCATTCTGTCCGTTGGTAAATATTCCTGGAGTTTATTTGTTGAAGAGATATATTGTAAAATGAACTATTGACCCAGGCTGACTAACTGCTCATAAAGCCCACCTATCTATAACATTTAATACCACAACTCACGATATACCCCTATATGTATATATATTCTTTAGTACAGGGTATATACATATTAACAATACACAATAAATGATTATGTCATGCTGGAGCTCATTAACCTTTAAACTAAACCAGACGATTCTTTAGAACAAGACGTTAATCAATTGCTGTGGACTTAATGAGAGGGGGATTATAAAAAAGAAAAAAGAGGAAAAGGAGAATACAATATGTAGAATACAGAATAAAGAGAACAGAATACAGAACACAGAACAGAATACAAAACACAGGGCACATGATACATCACACAGAAAAGGATACAGGATACGGAATACAGATTATAAAGGAGTAATCTCTGTTTGTCTGTCTGTTTGGATGTCCGATCATAACTCACGAACCCCTTGACCGATATGCCTCAAATTTTGATCGGTGAACTCGGGAGAACCACGGGAATGTGGTTAGCTTGGTTTTGAGATTCTTAGTTGAGTTGATTGACCTTGATAGTGAAAAATTGCTTATTTATGACCAAGTGCGGGTAAACGGCGGGAGTAACTATGAGTACTCTGGGCAACGCTGGATTCCCAAGCTAGCACAGAATAAAAGATGAGAAGATTAAAAGAGACGAGGTTCTAATAAATATTTAGGGACGATCACGTGTCATGTTTCAAGTTTTTGGTTTGAATATTATCCTAATAGAAATATTACAGCTATTACTATTCAGCTGCATACATAGGGCCCACCCGTACAATATACTTCATATTCAGATAAAGGTACAAAACATAGATAAATAAATTAACATAGATAGCTTATGTTTGCAAAATCACCAAGAATTGTACAGTCCGCGAACTCATACTTCTAGGGGTCAAAGTGTACTTCAATGATAAGCGGGGTGGTTTGGTGTTTTAATGGATTTCATAAAAGAGTGAAAAATAACTCCGGGAATGGAACTATTTGAACCACAATATTTCACTGAGCAATATATCATATTGACGAGAACTGAAGAAGGGCATGAGAAGGGCTAAACTAACTTAAATTTCTCTCTACACTACAGAACTCATGTACTCAATGACATAAGAACAGCCAATGTTCACAACCGACCTAGTTAATCTATATCATAGGAAAATCTTCAAAACATCTCTGTACATTTATATCAGGGAGCAAGGAATAGAAGGGAGAGACAACTGACGCGGTTCGCCCTACCATATGATTATACATGCTTTGCAGACGGTACTCCATTTTATATCGAGCTGTTTGGTTTCTTTAGTAGGGCCCCACAGGAAAAATATGTATTGGCTCAATTTTTTAGCTGTTTGGTTTCTTTAGTAGGGCCCCACAGGAAAAATATGTATTGGCGAAACTGGTGAAAGAAAATTGAGCCAATACATATTTTTCCAATATATAGCATAAGATGGAGATCAATGCTTACTCCCAAGATTCACAGGAATGAGACAACATAAGACCCAACTTCTCTAAATGATGATTAACAATCATTGCATAAGTTACAAAAAACAATGATCAGATATTTTTTACAATTTTGATCAATTTGAAAATTCTAATATTTCGGTAGTATGACGTAATTCAAACCGAATTTAGTCAGATGTTTCCAGTACT
This sequence comes from Eurytemora carolleeae, assembly GCF_000591075.1. Lineage (NCBI taxonomy): Eukaryota > Metazoa > Arthropoda > Copepoda > Calanoida > Temoridae > Eurytemora > Eurytemora carolleeae. The sequence goes on along the minus strand of NW_019397598.1, from coordinate 30,533 downwards.
GAATAAATCTTGTTGCTATGAGACCTCAAATTTTCCTTCTAATCTCTATACAGTGTAACCCACAAAGAATAAGATTTATTAACGAACATAAATCATTTATTATCCTTTTATACAGGTTCAATACGTATTTTTCTTATTAAAAGTTTTATGCTAATAACAAAATGCTTGTTCAACTGGACCATACAAGCTATGGGATTGGAAAACGACTGTTAGACTCAAGTTATGTTTTTGAATAGTTCAATGAACATATTTGATTTACAAAGCTAATGATAAAAGCAACATAATTACACATAAGATGGATTACATGTCGTCTTTCAATTTTGCAGTTTTAAAAGATCCCCGTACATTGTTAAATTGACATTCTTTAACTTAAAAATTCCTAAGGTCGTCAATGCCGTTCATCTTTGATGTGAAGCTGTGTCTGTGAGAGCTAGATCTCTAAGGTTGAGGAGTAATTACTATGAGAACCTGACAAGGTGAAGAGTAAAGTTAGGTTGAAAAATGAGTTTGTGTAGACCTGAAGTCCTGACAGCTTTAAACTGAAATATTGCTTTACTCATTCATTACTCATTCCGTAACCATAGAATATACTGTATCAGTGTATTCTCATACCTATAGGAAACATTGTACTCTGATACCTGGGTATTAGGATACATGCACCAGGGGTAGGATACACTGTACCCTCATACCAAGGGGTAGGATACACTGTACCCTAATACCAGGGGTAGGATACACGTTGTACTCTCATACCTGGGTATGAGGATACATGCACCAGGGATAGGATACATTGTACCCTGATACCAGGGGTAGGATACATTGTACTCTGATACATGGGGTAGGATACACTGTACTCTGATACCAGGGTTAGGATACACTGTACTCTGATACCAGGGGTAGGATACACTGTACTCTGATACCTGAGTATGAGGATACATGCACTATACCCTGATACCAGGAGTAGGATACACTGTACCCTGATACCAGGGGTAGGATACACTAGACCCTGAGACAAGAGGCATGAAAAAACAGGATTCAAAGAACAAGAAACCAAGAGAAGCAAGAATCAAAGAACAAGAAACTAAGAGAAACAGGATTCAAAGAACAAGAAATCAGCATAAATAGGATTCAAAGAACAAGAAACCAGGAGAAAAAGAAATGAATAACAGAAACCAAGAGAAACAGGATTTAAAGAACAAGAAACCAGAATAAACAGGATTCAAAGAACTAGAAACCAGAAAAAAACAGGATTCAAATTGAACAAGAAACCAGAATAAACAGGATTCAAAGAACAAGAAACCAAGAAAAAACAGGTTTCAAAGAACAAGAAACCAAGAGAAATAACAAACCAAAAAAACCAAAAGAAACAGAATCCAAAGCACAAAACTAAGAGAAAAACGATTTAAAGAAAAGAAACCAGGAAAAAAACCCCAAAGAAAAAAGGCCAGGAGAAACAGGATTCAAGAAACAAGAAACCAGGAAAAACACGATTGATAAAACAAGAAACCACGAAAAACAGGATCCAAAGAACAAGAAACCAGGAGAAACAGGATTCAAGAAACAAGAAATCATGAAAAATAGGATTCAAAGAACAAGAAACCAGAAAAAACAGGATCCAAAGGATCAGAGATCAGATGAATCAGGAAAATTACTAAAAAAAAAGAAACAGTATTCCACAAATCATGGGAAAACTAAACTCAGAATAAACCCTTGTACAATTTAATTACAAAATGAATGAATTTCACCATAAAAGGAATAAATGTTATTATAAAATGAATGGCATCAAATGAATTATTTAAATTGTAAAATATATGCATAAGAAGGGTGGAGTGAAGGGACCAAGGCGGGACTGTATAAAGTCACGTTTTCTTCCGTCACGATCCAGAGAAAAATAACATTTACACCATTCTCGTTTATATACGATAGATATAAGATTTCAAGCCCTAAGTTAAAAATTTGACACGCTGCAAAAGAGCATATATATATTATATATACACATGTTTATATATGCAGAAATATTGACGCAAAATAGAATACATTAATACATTTAATAGTAGGGAAATTTAAATGACATTTTAAGGGAAAGAGTGTAATGAGAAAAGGAGCAGAGTACAAATTTACCATCTTAATTAGAATTTATTCATCGTAAAACGTCTAATTTTTATCAAATGAATCCTAAACAAAGGAATTGAGTCTTTGTCACAAACTCTGATTTTCTAATTCCTATATCTTTACAATCCAATGTTGTAGACATTTGACATTTCAAACTATAACTTCTGTTAGATCAAATAATATAAGTTTGAAATATCAAAGGTTTACGACATGGGGTTCTAAAGATATAGGGATTAGAAAATCGGAATTTGTGGCAAGGACTCATTTTCTTTTTCCATAATACTGTCGTCTCAGTTCAACTACGTTACCTAGTCGGTCTCTCCCTTCAAGGATAAAGGAAGGAAGTACGTGTATGTATAGAGGAAGGAAGTGTTTAACCCTATTCCTGCTGGGGGGGGGTCAATTTGACCCCCCCCCCTGTAGTATTTTTTACATAACTCAAAAAGTATTGGTCTGAGGCTAATGAAATTTTCTGACTTTTCTTACATACCCAAAGCCCTCCCTTTAGGCCTAAAACCGGGCTTTAATACTAACTGCCTGAGTCCTTAGGCACACTGCCTGAATGACTGATTTTGCCTGTAACAAACTAAATCTTTGTTTTGACCCATTTTCACTTGTCAGATTTTGATAAAATTTAGCTTTTTGGAAAGCCTATGGCATAAGGAAACGGATTACACAAGTTTTGCGAAAAAAATGCAAACTTTTAGCAAACAACCTGTCAAAGGAAATTTTCACATTTTTAGTTTTTCTTGATTTAAAATCAGGTTATTTAAAATTTTGCAAAAAATTTTGCATATTTGAAATGGCATATTCAAGGGCTTTTCAAAAATGTATAATTTTTCATTTTTTGGACAAATTATTTTTTGCAAACATTTTTACTATATAACTGGATTTTGCGATAAAAAATTCAATTTTTGCAAATTTGCAATTTTTTGCAGATTCTAAAAGTAGAGCACAAGAGCTTTCTAATGATGTATCATTTGTCATATTTGGACATAAAACATGGGATTTAGAGGGGGGGTCAAATTGACCCCCCCCCCCCAGCATATCCTGGTTTTCAAGTACCCCAGCAGGGATAGGGTTAAAGATAAAGGAAGGAAGTGTAAGTATAGACTAAGGAAATGTAAGAATAAAGGAAGGAAGTGTAAGAAGGAAGGACGGAAGTGTATGGATAAGGAAGAAAGTGTAATAATAAAGGAAGGAAGTGTAAGAATAAACAGGAAGTCTAAGGATAAAGGAAGGAGGTGTAAGGATAAAGGAAGGAATTGTAAGGATAAGGAAAGAAGTTTTAGGATAAGGGAAGGAAGTGTAAGGATAAAGGAGGGAAGTGTCAGGATAGAGGAAGGAAGTGTAAAAATAAAAGAAGGAAGTGAAAGGATAAAGAAGGAAGTGAAAGGATAAAGAAAGGAAGAGTAAGTATAAAGGCAAGAACTGTACAGATAAAGAGTTCCAGAGGAGAAAATGTTTTCTAAATGTGTTCCCTCCAGCTGGGTTCATTCTACTGTAATATCTGTCCATGTCATCTAATAACAGCAGGGGGGTAATTAGGAACATCTACATCAGGATATTTATATATTTTTATATCCCCGGGATATTATTCCCTGATCCCATGTCCCATGCTCAATTTAAGGCCCACGCAACCTATTCTCTTCCTCCCTTTGCTTTCTCTTTTCTTCTAAATTTGACAATAATAATACATTTTTATTCCTGTTTATATTTTTATACAAAACGTGAAAATCGTGAAAAATCTACAAATTCTAAAAAAAGAAAAACCCAAGTAAATTCTTGGTTTAGGTTTAGATGATTAAATTTGATAAAAGATTTGATCAAATTGAATTTTGTAATCTTTCCGTCAGATTATTTTAAATTCTTTCGTTCGCAGAGGGATTTTAAAATCAAGGACGTTTCAAGTTGAATAAATTTTAAACATGCTTAGATTTCAGCTTACGTGGATTAATATTTGTTGAGCTGATTAAATCTTTGGTTTGTTTGCTGATAATCAGCTCTCTACCCTGCTGACTGATTATAGTCTCCAGGTGATGTATCCTCTGTACTGCTAGTTCATGCTGCTCCGTCAACTCCTCCACCATCTTCTCCTTCCTCCTCACCACCTCCTCAACCTTCTCCTGGAGACCTTGAACCTCTACCTCGAACTCTCTCTTCATCCTTCTTTGCTCCTGAACCTTGTCATGTATCTCCGTCTTGTGAAGGATCAGCATTGAGTTAATCTCCTCTGAGAGTTTATTCTTCTCTTCTGTTAGATTCTCCAGGTTAAGAGTAAACTCCTTCCTCACAACTCCCGTTATATCCTTCCTCTCCTCCTCCAACCTTTCCTTCGTCTCCTCTAGCTCAACCAACCGGAGCTCCAGCTTACTGTTGATGGACTCCAGGAGATGGTTGTTCTCCTCTGTCTTCATATTCTTCTCCCTCATCTCCCCCAGCCTCACCTTCAACTCTTCAACCTCCCTCACCATCTCTGCAATCTCGGAATCATGTTTCATCTTTAATCTCTTTAATCTAGTTTCAAAACTCTTCTCACTGTCCTCTCGACTCTTCTTCATCTCTAGTTCTAGTTTCTCTATTACTCGATCTATCTCCAGATCTCGTTCCTTGGAGAACTTAAACCTGAGTTCAGATTCTCGATCTTTCCATTGTTTCTCAAAGTTCTCGTTTACTTTTCGTTCAAACTCCTTCCGTTCACTCTCCTCGTTTGTTTTAAACGTGAGAAGTTCGTTTGCATGTTTTCTATTCAGAGCTTTCTTCATGTCTTCCATTTCTTCTTTTATATTCTTCTGTTCGTTGTCTGCCTTATCTCTGTACAGTTTCCTGATTTGTTCTGCTTCATCCATCCATCTTGTTCTCTCCTCCTCCTGTTTTCTTCGTTCTCGTTCTATCTCATCCCGGAGCTGTTGAACCTCGTCCTGATGAAAGGATTGAATCTGCTCCGCCTGCTTTCTGAACCTTTCCAGCTGAGCCACCTTCTCCTCCTCAATTATCTCCTTCTTCTCTCTTTCAACCTGAACCCTGTACTGATCAAAGGACCTGGAGAAATCTCGCCTCAGGGTTTGTTCCTGCTCCTCTAGTTCTCTTCTCTGTCCTGCCTTGATATCTGAGAGTTGGGTTGAGTGTTTTCTCATCAACTTCTCCACCTCAAGCTCTAGACTTTTAGCAGTTTGATCTTTTATCTTCTTCACTTTCTGATCCATCCATCTTTCCCTCTTTATCTTATCCGAGCTTTCACTCATATGCTTCAACCTGTTCAACTCTGAAAATAAAATTGATTTCAGATTTTTATTTTAAATTTTAAATTTTAAACTCACCAATAGAGTGTCGTGTTTCAATAGCTTTCAGATTTTCCTTTCCGCGTTTTTCGACAGTTCTTAGTTCTTTTGTCAAATCTTCGCACTTCTCATTTATCAGCTTCTTATCAGCTATCAGCTGATCAATAAATGCCTGGTGACGTGCCACTGTATCCTCGTACTGTTTCCTCTGTATCTCCGTTCTCTGCTTGTTCTCTCTGAGTATCTGGTTTATATTCTCCGAGGTTACAAGGTTGCTCTGCTCCAATCCAGATTTCAGGATTGTTATGGTTCTCCTCTCTTTCTCAAGTTCTAGGCAGAAAGATAAAGACTATTTTTATAATTTTATTCAATTGTTATCATTATTATAATTGTGTACTTGCAAACAATTTAAAGGGCCTGTAAGCGTAATTTCAAGTTTCTTGCGCATTTCTTGCTTTTAAGAAACAAGGGAGAACTCACAGAAAAAAAAAAACACATTTCAAGTCAGAGAAACGACTTTATCTACCACATTTACTCAGATTAAGGTTTCATGGATACCGTTATGAATAGGCCATTGTCATCTTTGCATGAAGAGTATCTTGAAATTACGCTAAAAGTCTCTATAATTGTGACAATGGGGTTAAAAAATTACGTTTACTTTAAAATCAGAACCTCTATTTACTGCGTGTTTTTTCATTATTATCATAATATTGTCAATTTAAAGATGTTTTCAATCAATATTTACCAAGATTAAGATTCATCACTTCCTCTGAAAGATCTGCAACAGATTTAGAAAGAAGATCTCCTAGTTTAGGAATATCAGGGTGTAGACTATAGGATACAGTTTTAACCTTGCTTTTAGTTCTCTCATCCTTCTCTTCACTCTCCGCCAGGAACTTCAGTAGTTTCTGACTATTGGAGAAATCTTGGATGGACGAGTTTGCAGCATAATCCTGGGTTTCAGAACGGGATTCTGATTTCTTGAGACGATCCAAACATTTCTTCTTTAACTTCTCAAGATCTTCATCACTTAATCTTTCTTCCTCTTCCACATCTACATTTTCATCAAGACCTTCACTTCTTTCATCTTCTGGTTTATAGTTTTCTTTGATCTCTTCATCTTCTGGTTTATGGTTTTCTTTGATCTCTTCATCTTCTGGTTTATGGTTTTCTTTGATCTCTTCATCTTCTGGTTTATGGTTTTCTTTGATCTCTTCATCTTCGATGGTTTGGATAAAGTTTCTGATTTTATTTTGGAATACGTCAGAGTTCTTAGCTTCCTGATTCTCTTGAGGAGATTCGAACGTTTGAATCTCCAGATCTCTGCATGTATCTAAATCTCTATTTTCTCCGGTAGTAATTGGATCACTTGTATGTTTTATATTCCTATCCTCTGTCAAGTGTGTTCTCGGAGTATCCTCAAAATGAAAGGTTTCTTTATCTAACTCCTGAACCTGAACTTGCATTCTTGGTTCTTCCCTTGGGCTTTCAACTCCGTCCCTGCTTTGTTGACAGGTTTGGGTCGAGTTAGTTGGAGTCCATCTGTTACTGACAGAGTCCAGCTCAGTTATAATGATATCTTCTTCAATCTTCTTCTCTTCATCTTCAGAATAAATTGATGGATCGGTTTCTGTGAGTTTAAATCCTGTTTTCTCCACTTCATATTTAGCTGCTGAGTAGAGTTGATCCAAAGAGAGGTTTATATTTTCCATCCTTATATCTGGGTAGTCATGGCTATACGGAGCAGGACGAATATCAGAATGTTCCTCATTGTCAATAGAGCAGTAATCTATCCTACAAGGAGAAATACTTTGGGGATTATCTCTCTGGGTTGAGTCTAAATCAGGGGACTGGGTTCCAGATCTTGTACTCGAACTTTTATCCGTGTTCTCATCTTTACACAGGATAGGACATGGAGTGGAGTAATCATTATTCCGCTCTAAATAATACCGAGTCTCAAGATTTTCATCTAGAATATTCTGTGATGAATCTTGAGTTCTCCAAGTAGAAGCACCCTCTTCAAGTTCAGTTTTCTCTCCAGTCCTAGCCTTGTACAGGAGAAGGTCTGAACTCAGAGAAAACTCTTCTGTTATTCCGCTATCCCTCGTCATTGAACATAGATCCTCCATTGCTCCATTATTCTTGGTTTTATAAGAGTATTTATCCTGATGATTGGTCTGAAAAGAAATATCTTCAAATATTTCTTCATTCTGTCCTTCAAATGATAAATCCGTTCCTATTCCGCTATCATTGATTCTATATGAGAATTTAGCAAGTTTTTTCTCCAAGGCTGAATCCCGGGATTCTGTTTTTAATTCCTCTTTTACTCCGCTAACGGTGGGTTCGGCGGAAAATTCGTAAAGGTAACTACGACTCTTATCATCGACTGAGTTAGCACTAGATTCTGAACCATGTACGGAACTTCTGCTAGATTCAGATATCTCATCAGAGAAGTCCAGGCTCGGAACATTTTTTGAGATTTTCTTACAATTTTCCTCTTTAGAACTTTCTGAAATATTTTATTTTAGTTTTTTTTCTGAAGAATTTTTTTATCCCTCACCTTGATTCAAATTCTTCTTTTTTCCTGTACTCATCTTTTTCTTCGTCTTAATCAGCCCGGGTTCAGATTTTCTTCTCTAAATAGAAAATAGAACTGAATCATTCACACGAGAGGCGCAACTAGGGGGGGCGGCGGCCGGGCGCGCGCCCTTCCCTAGCACCTGAGTCTGTTTTATTGGATTCATGGTGAAAGATTTCTCTCTGTTTGTTTCCATATTCCGAACCACAATCTTCAAACCAGAGTTCACCTACGGAAATAAATGTCGTTTTAAACAGTCTTAATATTTGGTTTAGATAATGAGTTTTAGGTCGCTTTAAAAGTCTCAATCTTTTTGGGTATCCCAGTAAAGATTTTCTAATTTTAGATTGATCGAATCGAATTTTGTTACGGTACAGTGATAACCAGAAAACTGTAGAAGACTGTATTCCTTTATATTTTCTGACCTGAACTCCATTGAGGCATAAACTCTGCTCTTCACAATACTTCATTATCGTTATCTTAAAACACAATTTTCACAATTTTTCGAAAACAACGAAATTATTATTTACTAAAATTAGTCCCCCCTCTACCTCAGGAAGAAATTGGCCTTCTTCTCCGAAAATTTTTTATAAGCCTGCTGGTAGAATGTTGCAGGCTTATAAAATGTTTGAGACAGGGTCGATTTTTAAGTGTCGCAATTGATTTTACCGCTGTAACTCATAAATACTTTGCTGTAGCCCTTTACATGTACATGGTAGAAATATAATGCATTTTTGGTTAGATTTTTGCTCAAGAAGTGATTGGCAAAATTATCATCGATTTTTGCTTGCGAGCTTGAGACCTTTTAATAACAGTGGGGGGAAGACGTCCTTTCATACAGTAAGACCCATGAAACTGTGCAATATGAAGACGACTGTTAGACTCATTTTTTCCATTATTACACACAGACCCACACCACTTCACAAGTAGATTTTCAAGCCACAAATAACATGGCTGAAATGTCGTCTTCCTATTACACAGTTTTATTAGTCTCAATGAAGAAAATATTAGTTTAAAAATATAATACGTAATATATTTCTATTCTCCGGTTTAACTGTCCCTACTCCAGGGTGTATACCTGTATACGCATCAGGAATGTAGAATCAATATTTCTATTCCTTGAGTTTAGATTGATCAATATCCCCGTACAAACTTTAACCGAGGCAGGAGGAGCATATATACATGACTCATTTAATATGCTACAGGGAGTTAATATAAGATGACGACTTTGAATTCGTCTTTAATTAAACGCAGCATTCAAGTACTGACAGTAATAGACAGTAACAGTCACAACAATCCAGCCAGCTGTAAAACGTATATGTATCGATTGTCGAATTTAAAGTTTCGCAACCCCTTGGTCTTAGGATTACTTATAGTTTTTGAAATGACAGCGTAGTTGTTTTTGGCATTAGATTAAAAGGAGTAGTTCGCAATATACTGAACGTGTTTCGCTTGAAAGCCTCCACATGTTTTCACGAGATCTAAGTATATAAAGTAGTAATGTCTGTTTGTTTCTTTGGAAGTCCGATAAAAACTCAATCCATTTGTCTCAAATTTAGATTGGGGAACTGGGTTCTAAGCTGGGTTTTAAAGTTTTAAATTGAGTGGGTTGAATTTTGTTTCCAGGAAGAGCTGGGTTCCCAAGTTAGTGATCAATAAAACTGTATATGTTCTATCAAAAACACTTTCGATTTTGCCATTTAATTCTTATTTCTATTATTTTTTAATCAATTATTTTATTCTTAACTTTTACTCTCTCTTAATGTAAAATAACCAGGGTTTTCAACGTTCAATTCCATGACACTGTGACTATACAGGATTACCCACAAAAAAATGAGATTTAGGATACGGCTTAACGTAATCTTTACATCCTTGTATCCTAAATTTACGTAATCTTTACAACCTTGTATCCTAAATTTACGTAATCTTTACAACCTTGTATCCTAAATTTACGTAATCTTCACAACCTTGTATCCTAAATTTACGTAATCTTTACACCCTTGTATCCTAAATTTACGTAATCTTTACACCCTTGTATCCTAAATTGATGGTTCCTTCCTTATAGCTTTATAACTGTTTGTATTTTCGGCCAAACCAATTAACACACCCTTAAAAGACCATACTAAAGACCAAAGATAAAAATTAACCTACTTATATAGATCTTCAGACTGTAAATGATCTTCATTAAATGCTAATCCTTTGTGGGTAACCCTGTAATGATTTGCTGCCGTAAGTTCTTTTTATTTAAATCGAAATATGTTGTAAAATAACGTCAATAATGTCACTGTTTTTGGTTACTAATCATCATTTTTAGTTATTAGGTAGTTTATCATTACTTTATACAGGGTTACCCACAAAGATGACTCTTTTTGTAGGTTGATCTAAAGGTTTAAGGTAAACAGCTGCAGAGAATTTATTTATACAGGGTGTCCCACGCAAACATGACGGTTGGTGAATAGTTTTAAATGTCTTCTCCCATAATTTGTTAAGTTGTTGTGATACCAAATAGAAAATTATATGGCAGTGATTAAAGTATAGTAAAATTTATTTCAAAGTAAAATATTATTCAAGTTAAACATTATTCAAGTATAAGAGATTTTCTTGCGACACAAACTATTTAATATCTAATACAGTATATGGAAGAAGACATTCAAAACTATTCACCAATTGTCATGTTTCGTGGGACATCCTGAATCAATTCAGTCGTCGTTGAAGTCACATACTTTGCGTATAACCCTGTAAGTGTATAAAGCTGAAATATAAAGAATATAAGATAAAATACCATTAACACTGAACAATATATTTATAATTACAAAATAAACACATATTTGAAAATTTATGCACGTCTTATTTACATAATTCCATTTTAAATATTTTTACAAAAGTTCAATATTTTAAAGCTTAAAATTCAAAGTTGAAATTAAATATTTTGATTAAAAAATTTGAAAGCGTTTTTACAACATTTGGCACGTTTAACAGTTTTTAGTTGATATCATCAGCTTTCTACTTAAATATGATTACAGGAAAAATAAAAAAGCAGACAGGGAAGTTATTAATATATTCACATTGTTAATTATCGTTAACTGTTTATACTGTATTAGAAATTGTCCATTTACAGAAATGATTGAAAGGTGATTGTCTTCAGACACGATTGTACACATCGAATTCATCATTGAACTATAATGGCCGATAAAGCGATTGCACGCAAAGACGATGTATAAAATGAATCATCATAAGCAAAAAGGTTACATTTGACGAAGTGAGTATATACTGTTACAATAAGCTTGTGAATCGAGAAAAAAGTCGAAAAAAACATTTCAATATAAAAATTGTTGAAACCTACTTTACAGAATTAAAAAAAAATGAAAATTTTCAACGATTTCAGCTCCGGGTTTAAAGTCGGTTCTATGATATTAAAATGGTTTTTAAGCTTTTTCTTCTTCTCTAGAACAATATACTTTTTTGCTTCTTTAAATAATTCAGGAAGAATGTTTGGCCCTAAATGGGTATTGAAAATGTTTACAATTTTAATACATAAAAAAAAATATTTGAAAAAGACAGAATGACGAACTCAACAATAAAGTTGCAAATGGAATAGATCAATTCCAATATACACGAGTTCCAATGCTTTACGGTATAATATAAAAAAGAGCATTTTTTCACAAAATCAACTTCCAATAATATAAGAAGTTTTTCATTTTTAGTATTTGTGTAAATGCAAAGTTTCTGCTGAAAGCCAAGTTAAATCCTGAAAGCAAATCGTTTAAAAAATGTAGTCTTCATTTTAGCATTTTCATTTTATGTTGTTTTTTAGTTTTGCTTGATTCATCTTGATTTGATTAGCATTTCAAAGATTTTTGTGACTTGATTTAATTCTTGCATGGCTTTGATTTTACTTGATTTTGTATTTGGTTGATTAAACTATGGACTTTATTAATCAAGATAGACTTTGTTCTTGGATTTTAGACTTGTTTTTTAATGGTGTGATTTAGACTTGATTTTATTCTTGGGCTCCAGGCTTGATTTTATTCTTCATTGGGTTTTGGACTTGATTTTATCCCAGGGTTTTAGACTTGATTTTATCCTTGGTATTAGACTTGATTTTATTCTTGGGTTTTAGACTTAATTTTATCCTTGGTATTAGACTTGATTTTATTCTTGGGTTTTAGGCTTGATTTTATCCTTATTACTAGACTTTATTTTATCCCAGGGTTTAGACTTGATTTTATCCTTGGTATTAGAGTTGATTTTATTTTTGAGTTTTAAATTTTATTTAATTTTTGGGTTCTAAAATTAATATTTAGGGGGGTTTTTAAGCTTGATTTTAATCTTAGGCTCAAATTTATATTACAATTGGGTTTAAGACTTAAGGTTTAGACTTGATTGTAATCTTGGGTTTTATACTTTATTTTTTTCTTTGTTTTTAGGCTTAATATTATTTTTGGGCTCTGGCTGTTTATTATTAGAAATTGTCCTTGCTAACATGAATTTTGTTCTTCTTGTGTATTCTAAACTTGATTGTTTTCTTCTTGTGTAATTTAAACTTGATTGTTTTCTTCTCTCTCAGCAATAACAGCAGCCTGCCTTTTATAGTCGGGTCTAAATAGATAAGAAAATTTATTATTCTGGAACATTTTAATTTATAAACATAAACGATATTTTTGCTTGAATACAACATGATTTAGATAAGAACGATCATGTTGTTGTATGTACGATTATGGACGCTAAACGCAACATAGTAGATTTAAGCAAAAAAAGGCTGTAATTCAACTCTCATATTCTGTAATTCACCTCGCATATTCTGTAATTCACCTGTCATATTCTGTAATTCACCTCATATTATGTAATTCACTTCTCATATTCTGTAATTCACCTCTCATATTCTGTAATTCACCTCTCATATTCTGTAATTCACCTCTAATATTCTGACACAAATATTTTGTTCGATTTTGTTTACCCTGATATCACTTGACACTCCTGACAACCCAACACACTTTATTAAAGGTTTCTGACTTTAAAAAGGTTTGACAAAATCTGAAGGGTTTTACACTTTTCAAAATTGTTTATTCTAAACATTAATTTTTATTATACTCCTGTCACAGAAAACTTACTTAGTTAGATTCTATAAAATTAAAACTGATGTTTCAAAAAAAAAACTTCCCTAATGGTAACCGCTGTAAAAAACGCATTTAAGAGTAAAGACTACTTCTGTATAAGAAAACATTTACTTATTGGTAACTGCTTTAAAATACGTACTTAGTTAAGACTACTTCTGTAAAAGAAAAAAAAACTTACTTAATGGCAGCAGTAAGAAAAACTCCAACTAGTAACAAACCAGCCAAACAACAGTTTGCTATTCTATCATCTAGAATCCTAAATATGATGGTTATAAATATTTATTTAAATAAATTATTCAGAAAATTAAAAATATCGTCTTTAATCTATGAGAGTTAAATTTAAAGACAATGCACGCACAAAAAAGGCAAAAAATTGTTTTATTTTCAAGTAAATTTCAAATTGGAATTTTAAACCCTTTTTCAATTTACAAATTTGATTTTCAAGACGATCTTTCTCCAATGGTGATGTCCAATGGAGTTAAGAATATAACCCAACCTGAACATCCATTCTCCGAACATGGTGCAGACTACTCCGAAGGCCTGGGCGGAGGCATTAAGAAGACCGCTGGAGGTTGCCTCCGACTCCGGGTAGGTTATCTCGGCTGCAAATTCAAACCCGAGAGGCAGGTAGCCGGTCATAAAAAATCTAAAATAGGAAATATTATTTTGTTTAAAATCTTCCAGTTAAGGCATGAGACTAAATATGGCACTGGCACTGACACTTACATTGGCCTATTTTTGGAAATGAAACTGGCACTGGACCATCTCTTAAATGACCCTAACACTGGACCATCACTGAACATTAAACTGGCACTGGACCATCACTAAAATGACACTAGCACTGGACCATCACTGGAAATTTCATTGGAAACGACCATCAACGAAAATGAAACTGGTACTGACCCTGCCACTAGCAATAGAAATGGCACTTACAGACACTGGAAATGGCATTATCACTATGACACTAACACTGCCACTGGCAATAGAACTGGAGAGCGCAACCAATATTGCTTTGAAGTGGTGCTTAAACTGGCATAAATACTAACGTCCCATGAAAAGTAAAGTATATTATTTAGATCTTTAAAATATAAACTTACCCAAGCATTGAAGCAGTCACATACACTATCCAGATGTAACCACACCTAGAAAACAAACAGTTCTTCAACTAGTAGTCAAAAATGCATGAAAATGTAAATAACAAACCTTCTTATCAGAATTCTAGGTAAAAGTTACAGGAACTTAATTTCAAATGACTTTCCATGAATAGAATAGAATGTCCGATTCACATCAGCATCCTTAAAACCATGTCTTATATGCATGTGCATCTGCAGGAGATATCCATAATTTTCCATTGAAATCGTGGGTTTAAAGGGAACCGATGTGAATCGGGCATGTCCCTCTTTAAATGGAAGTCAACTTAAAATTGCAACGACAGTCCCTTTAAGAGTTCACTGTACACTGTACAATGTACATATCGTATTTACCTGAAGGTAAAAGTGTACAGTATCATTCCAATAAACGAGCATATGTACACAGTCAAGGTAGTCGCCTAAAATGTTAACAAAATGTAGAATTTTATTAAAAAATATAGAAATTAACAAAATGCAAGAAATTAGCAAAATGTAGTTTTTACAAAATGCAGAATTTGGACAATATGTAGAATTTTAACTAAAAAATGTAGAACTTTAACAAAAATGTAAAACAAAAATGTAGAATTTTAACAAAAATGTAGAGTTTTAACAAAATATAAAAACTTTCACTAAATGAAGAGTTTAGAAAAAATATAGAATAAAATATAATTTTTTTAACTTTTGAATTTTTCAACCTTAAACTGATGAGTTTTATCCAGAATAATTCCACAGAGCATTGAACCAGCCATTCCACTTAGAACTATCACTAAACCTATCCACCCAGCATCCTCAGTTACTCCCTAGATTCATTAGTTTATTCCTAGATACTCCCTAGATTCATTAGTTTATTCCTAGATACTCCCTAGATTCATTAGTTTATTCCTAGATACTCCCTAGATTCATTAGTTTATTCCTTGATACTCCCTAGATTCATTAGTTTATTACTAAATACTCCCTAGATTCATTAGTTTATTACTAAATACTCCCTAGATCAACGGGATTAATTTATTTCTATAGATTTTCCATTCTAGGACACTACATAGATTTGGGAATAATATAATCCTGAATAATCCCTGGATTGAGTATTAATTGACTCCTTGACATTTCATAGATTTAGGATTAATCTAATCCTGACACTACCTAAATTTGGGACTAATTGACTAATTGATATTTCAAGATTTAGGATTAATCAATTCCGGGATACTTCCAAGGTTTAGGATTAAGTTACTCCTGGACACTTCCTTTATTTGGGATTTTAAAAGTATTGTAAACGAAATCTAAAATGACCCTATATAAATATATACTCATAAGCGATTCTCAAAGATGCTCTATATCACCTATTAAACCTCTTTACTTCGAATTTATATTGGATGTCGGGAAGGTTTACAGGGTACCTTTGTGAATCGATAATGATAACTTTCATGAATCCCAATATTTAAGTTGAAGAGTACCTCATAATGGAAATGTTTTACGACAGTACTGTTGAGAAGTGTTGAAATAGCGTAGAATACTCCTACATTCATACCATAGGTCAATAGGAGTAGGATATATCCACGGTTTCGGAGCAGATTCCTAGATATTCATTAATTTATTTCATTCATTTTTTCATTCATTTATTCATTTATTCATCTTTTCATTTAGTCATCCTATAGTTTAATAGGAGTAGGATATATCCACGGTTTCGGAGCAGATTCCTAGATATTCATTCATTTATTTCATTAATTTATTCATTCAATTATTCACCTATTTATTCATTCATTCATTTATTCATTTATTCATCCTTTCACCTATTCATTCATTTATTTATTCATCCCATGGTCAATACCAGTAAGAAATATCCAAAGTTTCGGAGCAGATTGTTTAGAAATCATACATGTAAAAGTATGGTTGGTACGGTTTCTTCTGTCCTACAGCATTTCCGTCCTACAGTACTTCCGTCCTACGATACTTTGGAACTACGATCCAACTATAGGTCGGATATATAGTCTATTTTGTTACTCCGACCTACGCAGGAACTGCAGATATTGTCAGTATATATAGTTGACAGTGCTACCATAAGGATCGATGTCCCGGTTGCACACAAATTTAAGATACACACTTTTTGTAGGTCAGATGCACACTTTTGTAGGTCAGATGCACACTTTTTGCAGGTCGGATGCACAACTTTGGTTGGTTGGATGCACACTTTTTGTAGGGCGGATGCACAACTTGAACAGGTCGGATGAACAACTTTAGTATGGTCAGATGCACAACTTTAGTTATAGGTCATATGCACAACTTTAGTTATAGGTCAGATGCACAACTTTAGTTATAGGTCAGATGCACAACTTACAACTTTAGTTATAGGTCAGATGCACAACTTTAGTTATAGGTCAGATGCACAACTTCAGTTATAGGTCAGATGCACAACTTTAGTTATAGGTCAACTGAACAACTTTAGTAGGTCAGCTGCACAACTTTAGTTATAGGTCAGATGAACAACCTTAGTAGGTCGGCTGCACAACTTTAGTTATAGGTCAGATGAACAACTTTAGTAGGTCAGCTGCACAACTTTAGTTATAGGTCAGATGAAAAACTTTAGTAGGTCGACTGCACAACTTTAGTTTGTCAGATGCACAACTTTAGTAGGTCGGCTGCACAACTTCAGTGGGTTGGATGCACAATTTTTGTAGGTCGTATGCACAACTTTAGTATTATAGGTAGGATGCAAAACTTTTGTAGGTCGGATGCAGAGATTTTTTAGGTCTGATGCACAACTTTAGTAGGTCAGATGCACAATTTTAGTAGGTCGGATTTCTGGGCCGAGCCCAGTGCTATAGGATAGGCTGGGGGGGTCGAACGCTGCGGCCACATTTATCAAAATGACCAAGTTAAAGCCGATATGTGGGATTTGGTTAGATTAAGACATTTTCTGGGGCAAGCAATGCAGCTAGGACAGGCTAGGGGGCCGAGCGCTGCGGCCACATTTATGATTATATATTTTCATTAATTAATCCAAGGTAAAATAAATTCGATCCTTGATATTTCTAAAAACTACTTTGATAAATGAATGAATTATCATAAAATAAATCTTTTCTGAATTTAATTAAAGGATTCTATTGATACATCCTATGCTAGCGTTTACTCACTTGATGGACTGAACATAAGATTCCTTGTTTTCCTTCTTATTTTGTTGTGCTCTGGTTGGTGGAGTTGGAGGCTCATTTTTGAAAACTAAAAATTAGAAAATTCAAATTTCAAAAATATTTAAGGTTACCCAGTTAAGATAAACGTTAATAAAACAATTAACAATGGAGTAACGAAAATAGTGTAATCAGTGTATGCTCAATATCTAGTATTAGGGATAGTTCCATTGATGTAACCCCTTCAGTCCTCAGACGGACCTGGAGCTAAGCTCGGATTGCAAGTAGTCCGGCCTATAAACAAGACAACGTATTAGCTCTTTGGTATATAGGTATAGGTAGGACAGGACGGATGATAAGTCGCTTCATGAATATCGTGTGGAGAGATTTATCCATTAAAAGAAAACATGTTTTTAACGCATGATTTGAATGTGTGGAAAATTTGAACGCATTGAAAACTAAAACCACCGTTGGACGGAGATTTCTATTTTAAATTCAAGCCAATAGGCGGGAAACACAGCTTGACACAAGGGAGGAGGAAATAGGATCGGTCTGGACTAAAACCGAAATGATGGTTAGTATAAACATTACGGGAAGACAGAAGATTAACTCGTAGTATCAGGCGAATGAAAAGCAGAGAGTCACCAGAGAGTTCCGGCTTTCCGTGATTCATATGTATCATTTCATTTTTTTTTTACTTTTAAATACATTTTTCCTATACTCTGTAGATTTACTCACATCAGTTTGGCTTTAGATTTCCTTTATTTCATACCACTTTTAAATGGTAACAATTAGTTATAATAATAGTAAAAATAATAATATAATATTAATAATAATGATGATGATGCTATCAATTATGACAACAATTATACTAAAATGACCTAATTATAATTATTAGCATAAAATAAATATGTTATTTTATAATAGAAAAATAATGATATTTACATATGACAATAAGAACGAAGAGAATGGAAGTATAGATTGCAACAACCAAGAACATAGTGTATAGATCATCTCCTGAACTCAACAACCATAATTTATAAATCAAAAAAATAACTCAATGCGGGGATTTTACTTTTTAGTTTATTTTCACACTTTGTGGTAAAAAAAGTAACAAATGTTTATGTTTTCGTTCAAAAGCCTAAGCAATGGACTTTTTTGCGTTTGCTAGAAAAAAATTTGAAGAGGTAATTTTTGGCATTAAAGTGTGGTTTGGTAATAAAGGATTAAAGGGAGTTTTCGCGAAACATGAAAGGGGGTATAGGCTTACGTCGAAAAATATTCTATGGTAATTGCTACATCTTACTTCTATCTGTGGCGTCTATAAGGAGAAAATTATTAAACAACTCACACCGAAGAACGTAGCGTCACAAATTCAGAAAGTTGTAATATTCAACTGGATCGTAAAAAATCTATTGATTTCCAAGCAAATTATTCAGATATTACATTCTATAATCATCGATTTTTTCGACGCATTCCTATAGTTGATATTTCAATATGTTTTACTTGTTTAGTACACAATATAATTAAAAGGCCGATTATTTGGCTCGATGCTCCTGGAGTTCCATGTAGAAGAGACTCCAACGACACCTAGCCACAAAAAAATCATCGTTCGTTTAAAGTACATCGTTTATAAAGCAAGTAAAACATATTATATAATATCAACTATATACAAATAAATCGAGAAAAAAAGAGATGATTATAGGTTGTAATATCTGAATGATTTGTTTGGAAATAAATTGATTTTTTACGATCCAAGTTGAAAACTGCAACTTTCTAAATTTGTGTGGACACTACGTTTTTAGGTATGTGTTTTTAATTTTCTCCTTTAGACGCAACAGATAGAAGTAAGATTAGTAGCAATCACAATCGAATATTTTCGACGTAAGCCAATGCCACTTTCATTTTCATTTAAGATATGATTTTTCTGGTAGATGATAAAACTTTGGTTTCTATAATAAGAAAATCAATATCTAGTTTTTCAGGATTAAGGATCATCAAAAAGTTTGATTTGAAATGAAGGATCAAGATGTAATCGTTTGAAAAAAGAATAAAATGCGGGTTTGATAATGAAGAATAAATATGTACTAAATATTCATCCACAACAGATCTAGATGCAGTTTTAATAAATAAAGAGTGAACATTTGGTTTCTTTATAAAATATATGGTTTCCTATGAGATGATAATCCTCCTTGTTCTCCTGGTCCTTTACAACAGCTGCTGGAAGAACGAATCCAAGTGCTACTCCCAGCTGGTTTCCAAACACACCGATAGCAGTAGCAGAGCTAACCTGGATATTTCAAACCATAATCATAAAGTTTCTTGAGCCGGGATCTTTTAAAAAGACGGATTAAGTTAAACTATCTCCCTTCTCGCAGAAAGTTTATGCGACATCACAATTTTAAAAACTTCGCAGAGTTGACTTAAATCATAGTTATTTATAAAAGTATAAGTATGTAAATAAAGCTGAAGCTTGCGCTCTACTAATTAGTTGGCCTTGTGACGGACTGCCGAACAAAAGGACGGTCAGAGGGACGGACTGTCGACCAACAGGACGGTCAGAGGGACGGAATACCGACCAACAGGACGGTCATAGGGACGGAATACCGACCAACAGGACGGTCAGAGGGACGGAATACCGACCAACAGGACGGTCAGAGGGATGGAATACCGACTAACAGGACGGTCAGAGGAACAGAATATCGACCAACAGGACGGTCAGAGGGACGGAATACCGACCAACAGGACGGTCAGAGGGACGGAATATCGACCAACAGGACGGTCAGAGGGACGGAATACCGACCAACAGGACGGTCAGAGGGACGGAATACCGACCAACAGGACGGTCAGAGGGACGGAATACCGATCAACAGGACGGTCAGAGGGACGGAACACCGATCAACAGGACGGTCAGAGGGACGGAATACCCACCAACAAGACGGTCAGAGGGACGGAATACCGACCAACAGGACGGTCAGAAGGACGGAATATCGACCAATAGGAGGATGAAGTAAACCTTGCATATTTTTAAATTGTAATACGCATAGTTCTATAAGACATAGATCGAGTTTTTCTCGGTCATTTGGATAAGTAATCAAAACGCTTGAACTTCTGCTTTCTGTGCAGATAATGTTTAACCGTTCCCTCTAGCTACAGGGTGTCCCACGAAACATGACAAGTCGGTAAATAGTTATATAAGTCGTCTTACATATACTTTATTGATATTTAAGGCTTTTTGAAGTTTATTTCGTTAAAAAATGTTTTTTATTCATATTTTACTTTAAAACCAGTTTTACTGTAACATGACTCCCATACAGTATTTGTATCATGTCTTTGGTATCAATCAACTTAACAAATTATGGAAGAAGACATTCTAAACTATTCACCAACTGTCATGTTTCGTGGGACACCCTGTAGCTGCAAGAAGAGAAGAGAATGAGTTTAACACCCTTGGACCTTTTAAAGGTTTCCATCTCTCTATATCCTAGATTATACCTGATGAGCTGGGAACCATGTAGCTGCTAGTTCAGCTGGTATACCTAGAACAAAGATCTGGCTGACCGCTACTACAGTTTGACCGATGAATGTGATGAAAAACTGATCCGGACCAGTGGAAAAAACCTAAAATTAAAAATATTATTTTGATTTAATTAATTCAATACTTCAATTCAGACTTATTTTATAAAACAATTGATATCCCGTTTTTACCTTAATCCAGCTTCCAGCACAAGTACCAAGGGCACCGAGTAGAATCCCAATCCGTAAACCCTAAAAGAACACTAGAACGAAAGTCGTCTTCTTTTTATAATTCAATCAAGGGGTATTCAGAGGGGGGCAAGGGAGCAGTGCCCCACACTGTATACACATGTAAAGGGGGGGGGGCTAACCCTTTGAACTCTGAGGTATCAGACTTTTCAAATCTGAAACTGAAGAGTGAAGAACATAAAAAAATTAGTTTGCTGTTTTTTTCTGCAAGTTTTGTTTGAAGGAGAGATAAAGTAATACTTATATAAGGTAATTGGTCTGTATGTGTACCTTTACAGTGTCCAAAAAGCCAAATGTTTTTAATTAACAGTTTAAATTTTGCCCCCCTCAGCCTTGCATCTGTTAGAGGGGGGCAACAATTTTTTGGCGCCCTTGATTTCAATCTCGCCCAATATCTTTTAATTTTTCTGAAAAAGATTAATACCAAAATGTGAAAAATGTTCCTTGAACATTTATTAGAAAATGTCTGATAGCGATTACAAATTACAACATTACAGTAAGGTCCCTTAATAGTAGTCCACCATTTTCTAGATACAGTTGTGAATAGGGAAAATGAATGATATGAAATTATAATTTTTTATGGATTTTCAGGGTTAAAATGCTAGGTTTAGTTTTTTGGAAGATTAAAATATCTATTCAAACTAAAACACTGTGGATCGCAAGCCACAAATCACAATACTTTTTGAGCTCCGTACAAATACAAAATATATTGCTATAAGAGGGGAGGGGGTTATTTTACAAAATATACATTAAATAAATCTTCACCTTCTTATCAAGAAGCCAGGTTGCTGGGAATATTAAAGGAATGTAGGTGAGCATGAAGATCATACTGCTCCAGTACACGTACAACGTGGACACATCGTAGTACTTCTCCAGGATAGAGGTGATTATAACAAGCTGGGTCCACTACAGTACAATATATGTTTACACTACAGTACATTACATGTTTAAAATGCACTACATTTAATGTTTACACTGCGGTACATCACATGGTTTCACTGCAGTACATTACATGTTCACAATGCAGTACATTACATGTTTACACTGCCGTACATTTAATGATTACACTGCAGTACATTATGTGTTTACATTGCAGTACATTTATGTTTACACTGCAGTACATTTAATGCTTACACTGCAGTACATTCATGTTTACACTGCAGTACATTTAATGTTTACACTGCAGTACATTCATGTTTACACTGCAGTACATTACATGTTTACACTGCAGTAAATTGCATGCTTACACTGCAGTACATTACATGTTTACACTGCAGTACAATACATGCTTACACTGCAGTAAACTACATATTTACACTGCAGTATATTACATCTTTACACTACAGTACATTACATCTTTACACTGCAGTACATTACATGTTTATAATGCAGTACCTTACATGCTTACACTGCAGTACTTTACAAGTTTACACTGCAGTACATTACATGTTTACACTGCAGTACATTACATGTTTACACTGCAGTACATTACATGTTTACACTGATGTGATCCATTACATGTTTACACTGCAGTGCATTACATGTTTACACTGCAGTGCATTACATGTCAACATTGCAGTTTATTATATGTCTACACTGCAGTACATCAAATGTTTACACAGCAATATGTTTACACTGCAATATGTTTGCACTGCAATATGTTTACACTGCAATATGTTTACACTGCAATATGTTTACACTGCAATATGTTTACACTGCATTACAATGAAATCAATTAAACTGTGGAATATGAAGACAAAATTTCACAAATTTTTTTTTATTTTTTTATCTTGAGAATAAGCAAAAAGTTGGAAAATCAGCAAGAAAATGGGTCAGTTAACAATTGCTGTGTTTCTTGTTCATGGGAATATATAAGATCATAATTTGATTTAAACTGTCGTCTTCCAATTCCACAGTTTTCTGGGTCCCCCTAGCTGTAGTACCTGGAATGCATTTGAAGCAGAACACAAGATGAACAGAGTCAATATTAACCATCTGTATGGATACGCCTACAGGTTATTGAAATTATTTTATCAATTTAATTTTTAATGTTTTTATTTCTTTAAACACATATATATGGTTTTATCTGTAGATTCGGCTGTTTGTATCAAATAAATTTTGTATCAAATTTTTTTTTTAAAAAGGGTTAAATTGTTTACGTGAGAAACCAGCATCGAAGCGCCATGTAAGCCTTTTATGAACATTTCGAATTGGAAGATGGATATCTGATATTTTAAAATTTTAAAAATATATTTAAGAATGTTTTATATAGATTAAAATGTTAAATTGTCATACCTTGAATTCGCGTTCTTCATCAACGACGATTTTTTCCTAAAAATAGTTTTAATTTGACAGTATTTCTGAATTTAGAAAAACGGAGCAGAATAAAATCATGACATTCAAAATTCGCCATTTTTTTAGATGATTGCTCACCTTGGCCTCACTGGAAGACATTGTTCAGTCTAATTTTCTATCTGATTTTTGTCCAAGTTCTAAATTCAAGATTCACTACTACTTTTACGTTTTCTATAATTTCTCTAATTTTGTTAACAAATATGTGGAAGTGTCAAATTTTATAATTTTTCTTAGATAAACATTCTTTCTGAAAATAACTTTAATGAATTAAAGTCGTTTAATTTTCTACTTTATCACTAAGAAATAAAAAAAGTAAAGTTCTTACGTTAAAAAAATTTCTTGCTCTTAATTTTGAATGTTGAACTATAGTTTACACAGAGATAGATGTCTTTGATTAGACTTTATCATCCAAGTTAGTTAGTGCCGAAACCCAACTATAGCGTAAACTCGAGTGAAAGTCTCAATTTTCAGCCAAAATAATAAGGATATTCACATCCCACACATCCCACTCTGCACTTAAGATTACGTCCACAGTCCCTTTAATCACTGAAATTACTGA
Source organism: Eurytemora carolleeae (assembly GCF_000591075.1). NCBI lineage: Eukaryota > Metazoa > Arthropoda > Copepoda > Calanoida > Temoridae > Eurytemora > Eurytemora carolleeae. Next base: position 6,517 of record NW_019397598.1, on the reverse strand, counting down.
AAATCACTAAAAATCATCTAAAATCATTGTAAATCACGGTCATGATGAATTTTGATAGAACTATATTCTAGGGTTGGGATTGTGAAATACATATTGCTACATTCTTTATCTTCTTAATAATCGGGGGAAGGCAAGCTGTCTTGAGCCACAATATTTGAATATTATATATTTATCTCCATGTCTTTCGACAACCATGACCCTCAAGAGTTCCTTTTAACTACGCCAAATTGTCTTAAAGGGTTAAAATAGAAATTATTAATTATTAAAGTAAAGCATTTTTTTAGTAAACACGTTCCAAGCAAAAAGAATTTCTCGAAGACGAAAATATTGCAGAAAGAAAAATAGGACTGTTGTGGCTCTTGCCTGACGGAAGACAGAACTGTTGAAATGTGGTATTAAGAGAGTTTTGTTGTGGCTCCTGTCCGCTTGCCTTTCTCCCTCTTATCAATAAAGATCAGTATAAAAGATAAAGATAAGATAAGGTACAGCTTAAAACCTGTGAACTGGTTCAACAAATAACTGAAAAGTTAGTTGTTTGTAGGGTAGTGTATCCTATGGTAGTGTATCCTGGGGTAGTGTAAGGTTTGTAGGGTATTGTAAGGGTTTGTAGGGTAGTGTAGGGTTTGTAGGGTAGTGTAGGGTTTGTAGGGCAGTGTAGGGTGTGTAGGGTAGTGTAAGGGTTTGAAAGGTAGTGTAGGGTTTGTAGGGTAGTGTATCCTAAGGTAGTGTAGGGTTTGTAGGCTATTGTAAGGGTTTGTAGGGTATTGTAGGATGTGTAGGCTATTGTAAGGGTTTGTAGGGTAGTGTAGGGTTTGTAGGGTAGTGTAGGGTCTGTAGGGTAGTGTAGGGTTTGTAGGGTAGTGTAAGGTTGTAGGGTAGTGTAAGGGTTTGAAGGGTACTGTAGGGTTTGTAGGGTAGTGTATCCTAAGGTAGTGTAGGGTTTGTAGGCTATTGTAAGGGTTTGTAGTGTAGTTTAGGGTTTGTAGGGTAGTGTAGGGTTTGTAGGGTTTGTAGGGTAGTGTAGGGTAGTGTAGAGTAGTGGTAGTGTAGGGTAGTGTAGGGTAATGTTGGATAGTGTAGGATAGTGTAGGGTAGTGTTTGTAGGGTAGTGTAGGGTAGTGTAGGGTAGTGTAGGGTAGTGTAGGGTAGTGTAGGGTAGTGTAGGGTTTGTTTACATCCTACTCAGGGGGGCTGGATCTTAGCTACCTCTCCGTGTGTATTAGCCTGAGTGTACACTTGGGATATGATGTTTAGAGATTATGGTCCATTCATACAGTACAAACATCAAATATGTAGTACGCTTTCGGAGTAAAAGTGTATGGGGAGGTTTTATATCTTGAATTCTACTCAGTTTTCTCAGAACAGTTTATTATTGATGAAATATTGCTCTATAAAAGACTGTAAATGTACGTCTTCCTGTGAAAATGAAATCCTACACACGATAAAGGAGTAGTTGATTCTAACAGTTACATGGAAAACAAATTCTTCATTTAAAATATTTTAAGAAATCACCCCCGAGTACTGTAATATACAGATTGACATTTGGAAGTGAAGTACATGGCCTGTACAATTAGTAAAGGATCAGAGTACATCATCAAACCATATACTATAATCCTACTGCTACGCATGAGGACAGCTTAAGAACTAGTTTTATTATAAACAAGATTGTAAACCTGGGGCTGAGAAACCACTGCTGTATAAATATCTGTTGTTTACTAACAACAAAACTTATACAAATAAATATATAAAAGGTCATATCCCCTTCTCCATAGTTATAGGCTCCCTTCTTTAAATTTATAGAGAGATTTCTAAATTATCTATAATGATAAAATGCATTAAAGGGAGTGACCGGCTTTGTAAGGCAGTTGAACTGAGTATGCAGCGTTGTGAAAAACTTCTTTCGGATTATATTGAGACATATTAAACTTTTTAAAGATCTGTAAATCCTGAGTTTAAGCGCAAATTCGACGTTTAGAACTCCTTCTTCGGGGGTGGATACGTTTTCAGAATAATTAAGATTACAAAACAGCCATACAGTGCTGGAAATAAAAAAGAAATTATTAAATTTATGTTGCCAAGAGTTGTTATTCCACTGAATGCAAAACATTAAAAATAATCTTATCTGTCTCAAAGTTTCCTTTAAAGAGAAGTATTTTGCTTTCATCTTTAAAGCAGAGTTGCATAAACTAATGCAAAAAATCTGCTTTAAAAGGGCTAACAAAGGTCTTTAATACTTTTAAAATCTAAAAGAAGAGATGAAAATTGACAAAAAAAAGTGAAAACAAAGGAATTGAGTTTTTGCCACAAACTTGTTTATCTAATCCCTATAGATATTTACAACCCAATGTCGTAGACCTTAGATATTTCAAACTATGAAGTCTGTTAGATCAAATAATCTCAGTTTAAAATATCAAAGATTTTAACCATCAGGTTCCAAAGATATAAAGATTTGAAAATTTGAGTTTGTGGCAAAAACTCAGTAACACTTAGATTTAACGTTTCAGACTTTTAGGGATACCCTATAACCTCATCAAAATAAATTCACTGTATTTCAGGGACACCATAAAACCTAAACTTCTTTATATGAAACTACAAAATTTTTTACTTTTTTGTTACTTGTGCTTTTCAAAATTAGAAATTCTAAATATTCAACAGTTATGCTTTGCAAGAGTATAAAACGACTAAAGATTGTAAAATTTGGTGGAAAGGTGGGAAAAAAACAATGAATCAAGTATAACATGTTGTATCAACCTATTTATTTTGAAACTGCTGAATTTCATTGAACTGTAAAAACGTTCAAAGCTGTATTTTCTTCATGATAAAAAATTAGTGCATTTTCTAAAATAAATAATCAGATGAATATACGAAAAAGAATTTTAAAACTTTACGATGCCTGGCAGATTTAACATTTCTGTTTAAATTACAATGTTAATCATAAAACTTAATTTTTTCTTTTTTTCGTTTCTTTTTCACTTTTTTGTCGGTGGATCCGTTTAATATGAAAAAGTAGAAGAGTTCGAGATGATAAAATAGTCGGGATTTCGGTATTTTGAATAATTCTTTGAAAAAAACTTTAAACCAAATCAAGATTATTGACTTAATACAGTTATGTTTAACTTAAAATTACTTATAACTCGATGAATTGTTAAGTTTAAAATACTAGTTGCATGCCTACTGAAAGATTATGTCAAATTAATGTCTAATATATCCTTATCTCTGTGAATTTCTTAAGATTTTTTTTTTAAACTTAATAAAAGAATAATTTTTCCTTACATGTAATTGGTAAAAGGGATTAAAATTTAACTGTTAAAAATAATTTCTGATCTCAGAAATTTTGTTAATATAAGCTCAATAACATATGGAACACATTTCATGATAAAGTACATAAAGGGATTTGTGATGTAATTTTAAGTTTTTCTCCATTTAAAGGGACTGACGTTGTAATTTCAAATGACCTTCCAATTAAAGAGAGGCTCCATTCAAAATTTTATAGCTTTTCAAGTGTTAAATTCTGATAATTTCCTCCCATGGTATCTGCAGAAGTAATGCACGAATCGAATTTTGTACAGAAACCACATTTAAAAATAAGTTTTAAAAAGTAAACATGGATATCTAATTAATACTTGATCAGACAAAGCTTTCAATGATACTGTTGTAAATCGGGCCTTGTCATCTTTGCACGGAGGATCAATTGAAAAATTACAATTACAGTCCCTTTAAGTAATGATGGTTCCAGTCATCAGATTTAAAAAATAAATTTAAATGGTGGGTACACACTCCCCCCCCCCCCACTTGAGATAAGTTCCACAGTCCCTTTAAATAATTTTATGAAACCATTGTGTACTTTATCATTCTTACTCACTTCATCGTGAATTTCATAATGAACTTGAATTAAATTAGCTGTACATTATAGCATGTGTGCTACAAGGTTTGATTGGTTCCCGGATTTTCTCCAAAAAATTTAGGATAATTTTAAAATATTTATTTTTCAATTGAAATGAAAATAAAATTGAAATCAACTTTATTTTTTGAAAGTACACAAACGTTTCATAAAATTACCTATAACACTTTTATTTTGGCACGACGTGCTATAAAGTTTTTGGACTTAAATTTTCTCTATATCTCAAAGGTTCTCGCCTTTTTAGATTATATTTTGTCCCACGCTAAAGCTCGGAACAAAATTAAGTCTAACAAAGGCTTGAAACTTCTCGATAAAGAAAAAATTTCTGTCCAAAAACTTTATAACACTGCGAACCAAAATAACAGTGTTATAATTAGTTACAAACATTTCCATGAGAAAACTGTAAAAACAAAAAAAAATTACGTCAGCTTAAACTAACAATAAAATGTACTCCTAACATATTCCTCATATTATTATTTACAAAGATAATGTTTCCTGTTCAAACAAAAATTTACTAATTTGCAGTGAGATTCAACAAACTTAAAACCTTTGAAAGCTTGCCTTGTTCCAACAGTATTACCTAGTTTTTCAATTAAAAAATATCAAACAAAACCTAAAAACCCCAAGCTTGAATCCAGTAAGAGAAATGTCGTAAATTTTGTATTCTTTTTACGTTTCCTGAGGATCATATCTTTGCATTTACTTTGGCCATATAACAAACATAAAACAAAACTATTGAATAAATGAATAAATTGAATAGATCTGAGGAAGGACGGGGTGAAAGAAAAATAAGTCTCCTCTGAGGAAAAGCTCTAAAATCACAAAGTCTAATGTTGTGACACTTTAAACCTGATATTTTTCTCTTTTAAAGAAATATTTTACAGACAATAAGGAATAATCTTTGTTTACATGTACTTTAAATACTTTTCTGTTTACATGTAGTTCAACTACTTTTCTGTTTACAGGTAGTTCAACTACTTTTCTGTTTACAAGAAGTTCAACTACTTTTCTGTTTACAAGAAGTTCAACTACTTTTCTGTTTACAGGTAGTTCCAACTACTTTTCTGTTTACAGGTAGTTTAGATACTTTTCTTTTTACAGGTAGTTCAACTACTTTTCTGTTTACAAGAAGTTCAACTACTTTTCTGGTTTGCTGGGCACTTTGACAACATTTTTATTTGAGGTAACCCATGGATACCCAACGGATGACATAGGCTAAAAATATCGAAAAATTTCATAATGATCAATGTTCATAAAATCATAGTGTTAATACTAAACGCTGAAGTAACATTTTATAATAATATAAACCTGGGCAATGCCGGCTTCTCCAGCTTGTATGAATAAAACGGAGAAAAATAACGGACTAAATTCAAGGGAAATCCAGCTTTATGCTATTACAGGGTGTCACAATAAACATGGGCATACAGTTCTCACGTTCATATCGTCTTCGATAGAAATTTATTCGTTAATCTACCGAAGATATCAATACAATTAAGCCGCAAAAATTTTAACATTTCCCTTATCCTGGGTATTCCAAAATGTGGTCTATTTGTTTTGTAACGTCAAAATTGGCTGGTAAGGGAGAAATGTGTCCGTGCTTCAGGTAATTAAATATTATCGAAATGTTCTAAATCTCAATTTTTATGGATTTGAAAATGAAAAAACGGCAGTTGTACACTCTGTTTTGTTTTTCAATAAAGATTTTCAAGGTTTTGATTTTTTTTACATCATTTCTGTGTCCTTACTGTGAAATTTTTCAGGTGTATCACTTTGCAATATTACCGGGTCAACAGCTTGTTAAGTTCTTATTATTACTGTCTGCACCTTGTATACTGTATACACAAGGTCTGTATACAAGTGTACTGTGAGATTAGAGAGAGAGCTTTCAATACTTTCCTTAGCTTTCTTTTCTATTAGAATTATGATTATATAGAATCATGAATTTTTGCTTTATATTTTTTTGTAATCAGAGCTGAAAACTATAGAATGAGATATACTTATCCTGTACACAGTTTTGATATTATTCTTAATCCTCTTTATTGGATATCCCTTCTGTATAAAAGTTACGTTTGATAACAATTACAGATACGATTGATTGAACTAATATCCGATTGAATTAAAGTCAGGTCAGCTGTTCACAAGCCGGCTTTTAGAGCATAATTGAACAAATGTAAAATTTAATCATTTTAATATGAACCTATTAAAAAATATATTTATCACATTTTAGGACTTTCATCATTTAAAACGAGTCTTAAAAAACATTCCAAAACTTATATTTATTTAATCGATGTTTAGTTCAATTGATATGACACAATTAACACCAGAAAAAAACCCTGTTTTTTAAAAGTTAAAGAGTACATCTTAACATTATACGCTGATTGGTTTAATTTTATACTTCTTTCTTGGATATCGAATGCGTATTAAAATAATCTCAGGTTTAGTAAAACCAGGAGTTTAAGCCGTTATCTTGATATCCATCATTCTAAAGTTTTCAGCTCAAAATAAATATTTTTTAATTGTTGAAGTACTTAACATTTACTTTCTTCTATTTGAAAGAATCCTACAAAGAATAAGTTAAGTAAAAATAGGATAGATTTCATGGGCTTACGGGGGGGG